>NC_141876.1:542161972-542465003 GCF_056163025.1 Triticum urartu
AACCTCAAAATACAAGCACTTCTCCTTTGTTCTAGAATCTTCCGTATCATAATTGATTTTTTTTCTAAATGAATTGCCATTATTTGTTTTTTACTTTATGCTTTACAATGCACAACCCCATGAATCTTAACATTTTTATAAACCTAATTGATTTTGAATGAGATGAACTATAAGAACTAAACGAACATCTACATCATGCATATATGACTCAAAGCTTTACATGCTATAGTGTGTATTTATTCATAATTTGGTTTCGAAATCTCATGCGTTGAATGCATGTGTACCTTACTAGTTTTGAGTAGAGTAGAAAATTTCACGCGGCCCCGGGTATATCAAAATGCAGGGTCCATGCATCATTGCCTTTCGGTCGAACCTACGTCCACAATTTTTTGTACGTACTATATCTCAACTAGTCCCCGAACCCAAAATGCTGCCTCGTTCCCCTAAAACCAAGCGGCCCACACATATATAAGGCGTCGACTCGAACTCAATCCCTCTCCCGTTTACTACGACGTGGCCCCACACGCCCTAGTAGTACTCCTACAAACACTACCGCCGCACGCATCATCGGTTTTCTTCAAGAGGACGAGGGAGAAGCCGATTTGTAGTGGAGGCATTTTCAAAAAAAAGATCTGTAGTGGAGACCCCTACCCTAGGGTGCCCTAGGTAGCTGCCGCACACATCATTGGTTTTCTCTTCTCTTTATGCTCTTGCGCCCTAGAGTGAAATGATGGTTGCTTCGTCTGTCCAGCTTAATGCGGGAAAGGTGGGGCTTTGTGATTTGACCCCTCATCGCTCATTTTCTACTACTGCGACGCTACAACCGGGGTGCCTCCAATTCCAACCGCTGCTCCGAACTGTAATTTGGTGCATCGCACGTGGAACAAGACAGTGGATGAGCCACATGTCGGCCAAAGGGGTCCTGTTAAGTGTGTCATCATTTCATGTGCAGACTGACCCTGCTTGAGTCGCTATGCCAACACGACAGGTGCAACCTACCACTTGGTTTTGCTCCTTGGTGAATCCCGACTATATTGATCTAAAAAGATACATACTGAACTACCCTCTCCATCTCGTTTTTCTAGACGTCTCGGTTTATAGGGCGTGCACATAGTTCTAGGTCATCCATTTGACTAACTAAATCTGAGTTACTATGTCACAAAAAGTATATCATTGAATTATTAAGTGAATGTAGTTTCTAAACAAATACTGTTCATCACATATATAGCCAGTTAAATTCTCAACCTAGAACGACATGCATGCCATGTAAACCGATACGGAGGAAGTATAGTAGTAAAAATGAGGTGATTTTACCGAGCGATCGACGAGGGAGCATGGCCTGTCATGCGGTCCCACGTGTCATGATTTACCAAGGCGATGCGCGTGTCCCTCTTGAGGCAGAAGCAATACTACGTGGTTTGAGATGATGGCGAACCGAAGTGTGAAATAATGGTTGCTTCGTCCGTCTGGGAAGGTGTGCCATTGTGATTTGACGTCTCATTGCTCATTACTACTACTACTGGGGTGGTACGACTGGGGTGCGTCCCCCCTGCTCTTCTGCACTGTTATTTGGTGCTTGACACGTCGACCAGGTTGCTATATGTCCCGCATGTTAGCGACAGGAAGTACAAAATTCATGAAAGCGAGCGTCGACGGAGGAGTACAAGACATGGCTTGGGTTTTTGCTGCTACACGTGATCCATCGATACAAACCCGGACTAAAAAAAGGCGAGGGCGGGTCTTTTCCTGCGCAGCAGGCAGGGGAGTTTGGCATAGTTTGTTCGAGGCAAGGAGGCAGGAAGGGAAACAAGGAAATAAAGGTTGAGTGACTTAGTTTTGGGAAAATCTGATTTTACGGAGTACGTACCCACTAGGGTTTATAGGGCTCATCTAAAAAACATTCATTTTTCCGTTTTATAAGTCTCAGTTCTACTACTAGTAGTAGTACCATCACATGTTGGATTTCGAGGTGCGTTAGATCACCCGATGCAAGCAGTGTCAAGAAAAAACTCACCAATGCATGTAGAAGTTCATGGAAATTTAGTGGTCATTCATGCATTCATTCTAATTAATGCCTCGGTAAACATAACTTCTTGAGAAAAACGAGCGTACTAATTACTTGTGCAAACTAGGAGTACGAAATTAATTAGACCACTCACCGTCTACCTTGGTTGGAGAGATTTTGAAATTGAGCCATAGACTGGAAAGGAGGGAGTAGTAACTTTTGTCTCGATTACTATTTGTGGCCTTGTATAGATGCAAAATGTATTTTTTTATAGTGGCCTTGTATAAGTAAATGGAGGGAGTACTAAAGAACATATATATTCCAAATAATATGATAATCTCTCTAACCAAGGTAGTAGGGACAAGGAGTAAACATAGGGAGTAGTAAAATTTTCTCCTTGTCCCGTGAGCCACCGCGCGCGTGGGCGAGGGAGCGAGCGTAAGGCATACAGTACTACTACTAGTAAGCAAGCTTCACCTCATCCTGTGAACCACCGCGTCCGTGGGCGGGGCAGACGGCGTACTAAGCAAGCTTCTCCTCGTTCTGCGAGTTGACGGGACACATCAAAAGTACTCCAGAGTATAGAGCCTTGCCTCTAAGGTAGGCCCCACATGGTTTGCCTCTTTTTTAACATAACGCGTCAGGTCGCAATTTGTTTGTTCACCCGTGGTAGACGATCCTCCCTCCACCAAGTGGACAACCAATACACGGTCAAATTACCATGTGGGCTGCCTTTTCATACAGAAATGAGCTCCACCGTGTACCCGACCGGTTGTGGTTGGGAAAGAGACGGGAGTATGTGCATCCTGTGTGCACCTCTTCTCTTCGTGCACGTCCCCCACCTACGTGGGTGTGTGTGAGAGATACAAACCTAGACAAATGGCTTGTGCGGAATAACTACTCTTCGTAAGCCATTGTAAGAGTGGACAAAATGGTGAAGGAGGAGATAGGGGAGCGGCGGAGGTGTGCTATTCTTGGCCGGCGTTTGGCCTCATTTAAATAGGAGATTAAATAGACGGCGGACGGAAGGAGCTCGGTCGGCGTTGCGTTTAATGCCAGCCCAGTCAAGAACGGACGTGTGTCCAGAGTGGGTTTCTCGGCTTCCACACGGGCGGGTTTCATGGAGGCGTTTGAATGCGGCAAGGGGGCGTGTTCAGTCGGGCGTGCAGCGAGTGGCGCCCTCGACTCTGACGTAGGACACCGGGCCGTTCTTCCACTGACGTGTGGGCTCTTTGGGTACATGGCCTACATGTCAGTGACCCAACGCAGGCAGCGCACAACAGAGGAACCTTTGGTGGGCTAGGGCGGTCAGAAGCGGGAATTTCATAAATCAATGATTGTTCATTGAGTGTGACGTCGTCCTTTTCATGTAGATAAGCCTACTATGTTGATAGCCCGTTCGATACGTTGTGATTCATAAAGACCGCTGCAAACAACAATGTTCTGTTTATCACAGATAAGATTGATTAATACCCGTAACAATCCATGTCCTTAACAAAGGGTGCATGCACGTATAGGTTGAGCGTGTGTCTTGCGTCGTGTGCTGTGTGCATGCAGGCGTGCGAGTGTTGCGTGTGTGCAAGGGTACGTTTCAGTGTTGCATGCATGTGTGCATACGTGCGTGTGTTCGTGAGTGCATGTGTATGTGTCAGTGTTGCACGCCTGCATGCGTGCGTATGTTCGTTATGTGTACGTGTCAGTGTTGCACACCTGCATGCGTGCGTGTCTTGCATGCGTGCATGTGTACATGTGGGGTGAGGCTACACGTCAGTCGACTGACTTTTTCATCTCTGGTCATTAGATTTTCCAGCCGTTGGATATGAAATCAAGGGCCTGAAGTTTATCACCAAACTCCACCCACCTGAGCCACCCGCCACCATCGGCCGAACCGCCGGCCCCCGCCGCCCGCGGCCGGCCCGCGCCGCGACGCCACCCCGCCCACCCCGAAACCACTCCCCACCGCCGGTCCGCTGCCGCACGGGCCATCCCTCTAGGCCCCCCGCGCCGAGCTTTTTCTCCGGCGATCCCCACCCCACCGCCCAATCAACGCGCCCCCACCGCCGGCGACTGCCAACCAAAGGTCTCACGACTTCGAGTACCCACCAACCACTAATTTATTACCATTTATGTCCTTCATATACGCGCTGACAGGTGGGCCCTATGGTAATGTGCGCTGCTGAATGTGGACCGTTTGACTAGTCAATTGATCGTGTCATCAACAATTACGGAGCTGTATGGTGAGCCAGTGACCGTATGATCACCCTAAAATGTATTTTATTAACACAGTATAGACTCAAACTACCATTTCTTTCTTTCATATATGGGCTGACAAGTGGGCCCCACGGTTACGCGCCCCGATGGTGCAACACTAGTTGCGCCATGTGGAACATTTAACTGGTCAATTGATTGTGTCATCAACAAAATACGGAGTTGTACGGGTGAGCGAGTGACCGTATAATCATGACATGTTTTTTTAACACGGTACAAATGCAAGGGCTCATATATACGCGCAAGCACTCACCGCTATAAGCGCACACACGCACACCCTACCCCTATGAGCACCTTCAAGAGAGTGAGCCAACATATGATCCTGAGATTTTAAGAAGTCACCTTAGGTGCCTCGTAGTCGAGTGGAACGTCTCCTCCCACTGAACGCACATCGTCGGAAAATACTGAAATTAACCCAGGATAAATGCGAGCACCCGGACTTTAACCCTGGTGGGCTCGAGAAACCATTGTCCTCCTAACCATCCAACCACATGTTGGTTAGCACGACATAATGTATGTGGTGACCGTGATGAGCTTATTTTGAATTCCAGTGAACATAACGTGCTTTCGCTTCAAATACAATGACCATAAGTGTTGTCAACAAAATACGGAGCACACATTAAATGCAAAGTCTGGCAGTGTCATCAAGAAAATACGGAGACGTATCGTGAGCTAGATACCGTATGATCACCACGAGAATGTATACGGTGACCGTAATGAGCATATTCTGAACTCCAGTGACCGTATAGTGCTTTAGCTTGAAATACAGTGACCGTCATGCGTGAATGTGTCATGGGCATGCATACTTTTAGAGGGCCGAGAGATAGTTTGTGTGCGTACATGAAAGTGGTGTAGAAAGAGGGGATGTACGGTGGAGACAAGGAGAGATATGCCCTTCATTTATCTTTCCCGTGACTAATATTTTAGGAGAATATATAAACATTCACAATGCAGAACAATTTTTTTGGATGTACCATGCAATTAACTTTCATGTATAACATTGTACTATTGTATATGCTTATTTTCTTAGTGGCCAATTGCGTGTGTGGTGTGGTGGGCACACCATTTCTAGTTGTGGTGGGTCAACATGAGGACTCATGGGTCGGTTCCATCCTACACCACATAGGTTGGATCAAGACGCGTTATACGAAGACCCATGTGGAGGACTCGGCGTACAACACGAAGCTAGCTACCAGAGTTGCGGGCGACTCTATCCCCACTGGTGATAAGCCGACTATATAAGATTTGTAACCCTAGGCCCCCAGTATGTTATAGAAGCTTGGGGGCTAGTTTGTCGATAGTATACACACACGCACAATGTCTGGTATTCACGTGTACTTTGTATACACCCCTATCACTAATATACAGTACCAGGAGTAGGCTTTTTCCTCAACTGCAAGGGTCCGAACTAGGGTAAAACTTTGCCTCGTATTACCATCCAGCCTAACAGTCAGGGATATCCTACCGAATGATATGATGGAATCATATATGCCAACTACTAAGAGAGAGGTGTGTCTGGGGGGGGGCAATGTGTGCGAGAGAGGCCTAAAGATAATGTGCATGCGGGAGACACGTAGGAACATATATATATATATATATATATATATATATATGTGTGCGTATAGAGGGCTAGTAGAGACCGTGCGTGTGTATATATGCATGTGAGAGAAATAGTGTTTTCCAACTGAGATTAGTGAAAAGAGTGGTACATAGTAGTCAGAAAGAGAGAGAGAGAGATACAGAGAGATCATGTGCGTGAGACTCCCCGACACCGCAAGAGAGATTGTGAGCATGTGTGAAAGAGAAATGCCGATGCATATAAAGTGTGTGCACTTATGCGGTAGATAGAGAGGTATATAGCGCGTTTGTGAGAACGGGCCGAGGCATAGTGCATCAACGTGTAAAAGGCGGTTCTACGCATTAAATTAAAATATAAATGGTATTATTATTTTTGGATGAGATCATGAATTTTGCAAATTGCGTATGGACGAAAATCGGTCTATCAGACACCCATACTATATTGAATTCTAGCATGTGCATGTGTTTATTTCATATTATCGACCCATAGAGCGAGAGCAGTTTGAAATACAGGCAATGGATGCTTTTGTAATTCATATATAAACATTAATTCGTGCACTCCATGTTGTTAGTGTGAAGCACTTTATACATTTGTCACTTGCATGGATACATTCCAAATTGCTAGCTACGAAATAGAATACATGTCAAATTCAACATAAAAAGGGTTTCGAAGATTCGAATTCATAGGAAGTGCATTCATCTATTTGAACCCGAGATAATGGCATTTGTAAATCAGATGTAAAAGCGGGCATCAATCTTTGTTGTGCATTTGAACATGCTATATATATTCATACGCATGTCTAACTTTTATTTTTGCAACCAAGGAGATTATATCTGAAACCATGCATGAACCGAGGTAAGTTGCATATTTTTTAATATATACTCGTGTATAATGTATATTCAAATGTACCACCTCCATTCCAAAATAATCGTAGCTTTAGGATTTTCAAGAGTAAAGATTTGTGAAGTTTGACAAATCCTGAATGTTCAATTCAAGAGAACCGAAAACGTTAATGCTTCTGCTCTCAAATATTGAACGAAGCGCCAAATAGGCCTCTGGTCACCCGAAACCACGCGAGACTAATGTTTGGTGGTAGGAAATTACTGTCCAGACTCTGGCCCGTGTAGCCTATCGGCCCGATGTCGAAAGGTCTAAACCGAGGTAGGTTTGTAACTTCACCAACACACCAGTCTCAACCGCCTCCGAGAGGCATTCATACGCCGTGGGTACCTAAACACCCATGCGCTCGGCCGAAATCTATCCCGCCCACATTTGGGACACCTGAGATACTGTCCTACCCCCAACCCGCAATATGTCCAAAATTTTAGATGGGGGCAAAGTTTGTAACTTTTCCCAAATTTCAAACAAGTGCGTCCCAAACCGAAACATTGTTCCCCCTTAAGTTCCCCGCCTCCCTCCGTTTCCCCATTCATACTTCATGGGCGCCAAAACACCCTCTCCACCAGCCGCGAAACCCCAGCCTCCTCTGTCCTCCACTCCATAGCGCCATTCCACCGCCGCCCTCCTCCATCACGCCAGAGTCGGTACCCCGACGTTGTCGTCCAACGCAACCGCAACCGCAACGCCCTCAAGGACTTAGCAGCTGAAGCCGAGGTAGAGCTGCCTCCATGACACCGACGCCGACGTGTGCCGTACCCGAACTACTCCGACCACGCCGTCCTTCGCCTCACTGCTGCCGCTCCACTGTCGCAACCGTCCACCACATCGGAGCTGTTCCCGCTACGCCGTCGTTCGCCGCCTCGGATCTGCTTCCCCGCCGCCGACAGACGGCCACCGCACCACACTCAACAACTTGGCCATGGGTTCGTCCAAGGCTGCACCATCCTCCACAACTTCTCGTTTGAAGCAAACAATTAGAAGATCGTTGGAAAAACAGGAGGACACAACACTGCCAGCTGAAAGAGGTACTCCTCTTCCCTTATTCGTGCAAACCTTACGTCCCTGCTCACACCGTATTCATCCCATGAAAGAAACTAGTTGAGCTCTTCTTGCTGCATCCACTGTTCAAGATATCTTCCGATATGCCGATAAATCGGCCAATTTATCGCTTACCGCTGTTAGAACGATAAGATAAATCGGTCGATAAATCAGCCGATATGGCGATAAATCGGCCGATATGCCGATAAACTGGCCGATTTACCCCTTATCATGGGTGGGCCGATAAGTTCCCGATAAGCGATATCCGCAACATTGGCTGCATCTTCTTTGTGATACTAAATGCACAAGGTTTCCATAACACCCACAATGCGGCTATATCTCCCATGTGTCGGGGTACGACTTAGAGGCATAGCCGCATGGTAGGCATGTCAAAAGAGGGGTAATCTTTACACATCCCATGTACTGAGTAAGAAAGGGATAAAGAGTCAGCTTACAATCGCCACTTCACACAATACATAAATAATCCATACATCATCCAAGGTACAAACAAAGGTCCGACTACGGAACCAAAATAAAGAAAGACAACCCCAAATGCTAGATCCCCAATCATCCCAACTGGGCTCCTCTACTGATCACCAGGAAAGGAAACATAATAGCGACCCAAGTCTTCGTCAAACTCCCACTTGAGTTCGGTAGCGTCCCCTACACTGGCATCATCGGCACCTGCATCTGTTTGGAAGTATACGTGAGTCACAAGGACTCAACAATCTCACACCCACGAGATTAAGACTATTTAAGCTTAAGGGTAGGAAAGGGTAGTGAGGTGGATCTACTACAAGCACTAGCTTATATGGTGGCTAACATACGCAAATGAGAGCGAGAAGAGAAGCAACGCACGGTCTGCGAAGCTATAAGTGATCAAGAAGTGATCCTGAAACTACTTACGTTCAAGCATAACACAAGACCGTGTTCTCTTCCTGGACTCCGCCGAAAAGAGACCATCACGGCTACACACACGGTTGATTTATTTTAATTAAGTTAAGTGTCAAGTTTACTACAACCGGATATTAACAAATTCCCATTTGCCCATAACCACGGGCATGGCTTTAGAAAGTTCAAAACCCTGCAGGGGTGTCCCAACTTAGCCCATCACAAGCTCTCACGGTCAACGAAGGATATTCCTTCTCCCAGGAACACCCGATCAGTCTCAAAATCCCGGTTACAAGACATTTCGACAATAGTAAAACAAGACCAGCAAAGCCTCCCGATGTGCCGACAAATCCCGATAGGAGTCGCACGTATCACATTCTCAGGGCACACCGGATGAACACTATGTACAACTAAAACCAACCGTCAAGTTTCCCCGAGGTGGCGCTGCAAGTGGCTCTGTTTTGGACCAACACTCAGAGGAGCACTGGCCCGGGGGTTTAAATAAAGATGACCCTTGAGTCCGCGGAACCCAAGGGAAAAAGGCTTAGGTGGAAAATGGTAAAACCAAGGTTGGGCCTGCTGGAGAAGTTTTATTCAAAGCGAACTGTCAAGGGGTTCCCATAACACCCAACCGCGTAAGGAACGCAAAATCAAGGAACATAACACCGGTATGACGGAAACTAGGGCGGCAAGAGTGGAACAAAACACCAGGCATAAGGCCGAGCCTTCCACCCTTTACCAAGTATATAGATGCATTAAAGTAAATAAGAGATAATAATGATATCCCAACAATATCCATGTTCCAACAAGGAACAAACTTCATCTTCACCTACAACTAGCAATGCTATAAGAGGGGCTGAGCAAAAGCGGTAACATAACCAAACAACGGTTTGCTAGGAAAGGTGGGTTAGAGGCTTGACATGGCAATGTGGGAGGCATGATATAGCAAGTGGTAGGTGGCGCGTCATAGCAATAGAGCGAACGACTAGCAAGCAAAGATAGAAGTGACTTCGAGGGTATGTTCATCTTGCCTGCAAAGTTCTTAGAGTTGTCGAAAGCTTGATCCTCATTAGCATACTCAACAGGTTCCTCGGCCACGTACTTGCCTCCCGGCTCTACCCAAAGCAAGAACACAAGAAAAGGACCAACAATCAATCACGGTGCAATGCACAAGCAACATGATGCAATACATGGCATGATATGCGAGATGTGATATGGAATGCATATGCGTGCTCCGGAAGGGAAAGAATGATCAAGGCATCAACTTGGCAAACCAAGTATGCCGCTAGAACGATGAGATGATTTCGGTTGAAATCGATATAAAGATCACTGAAAACGGGTGCACGGTTTGCAAAATGGCAAGCAAAACAAGAATGGCACAATTCTACGATTAACAATACGATGCCATCTAGAATGCAACAAGAAACTAAGCTACTGCACTCCAACATAGCAACAAAGAATACGGCAGTGATGTACTCAAGATGCTTGACAAAAGGTGAACACCGAGCTACGGCTAAATCACACAAGAGCAGGTTCAAACAAGCATGGCAAAAGTGCAAAAGATATCAGCTTCACAGACTTAGTGAAAATACTAACATGCCAGAAATAACATCAGGAAGCCATGTTTAGAGCAAGCAAACAACATGCTACAGGAACATATCATAGCAAACAAAGGCATGGCATGATTCTACTAAATGCATAGAACAAAATTCCCTTACTGATTATGAGCCAAAAAGGCACACAAGATATGATGGCACCCATGTAAACATAGCAAGTTTTATTAGCAGTTTCAGACTTAACAGGAAAATAGAGCATGACATAAACAGAATTATGAAGGCAACTTTGCGAGCTCAAACCACTCACCACAAAGCCTTGCATGACAAAATAAGCATACCTACAGCAGTATGACATGTTCATGAAGCTAACCATGGCAAGATCAAGTTCATAGCATCCATGGATCATTAGCAACAACCATGGCTAAATTGATTAACATGTTAACATTCTGCCAGGAACATTTTATAGCAAAATTAGAGCAAGAAAAAGACATGCTAGGGCATTCCATAATTGCAAACAGGGGCATGGATTGATATAGCATAACCATATGTTCAAAACATCCTTACTGAAGCATCTCAAAATAAGCATGTATATCACTGTAGCATCAAGTTTACATGGCATCAAAATAACAACAGGAAAATGACTTTGCAAAATTCTAAGTCATTGAAAACAGCAATATCACGAAGCCTAGTTTGCATGCTTGCGCTAGTCACCAGATAGATCACAAAAATACAAGACAAGAACCTCTGTAAAGATGGCATGGCATATCTCAAAACACATGTATAGCTCATGCCCATATGAAGCACACATCAAATGTGACAAAAATGACAAATCACCATAAACTGATAAGTAGCAGCAGTAAACATTTTATATCATTCTTGCATCAATGATTTGGGCATCAAGATGAACTCCAACAAGCATGCCACAATGGAATGAAATGAAGAAAATCTCACAATGAACATTTTGATATATCATATGCCTGAAATGGAGCTACGGTCACGGAGATATGGCACCATGAATAGGGGCATAAAACCTCACAGATTTAGGACTTAGAGGAAAAACGAAGTCAACCTCGGGCTTGCACGGAAAATGATGCGGCGGCGGATCTGGCCGGAGTTCGCCAGAGATAGAGCGGAGAGGCGGCCAGAGTTCGGTGACGTCGCCGGAGAGACGCGGGGAGGCGCCGGCGAGGTCGATCCGGGGCAGATCCGGCTGGATCTCGCCGGATCCGGCGCGGCGGGGTCGGACGATGAGGAGCAACGGCCGGCGAGGTCGCAGAGCGGCGGCCGACAGTCAGCAATGGTGTTAGAGTAAATAGCCATGGGTAGCCTAGCCGGTTTCCCCTGGCCCTTCTGAAAAAATTACGAGCCCGTCCGGCTCTCAGGAATCCAAGACATGGGGCCGCCTTCCCCTTGTTGGCTGTCACCCAGGCCAGCTCGAAGAAGGCGGCCCGACTTTACCCCTCATAAAGAAAACCATGGGAGGCCGACTTGAAGAAGCCGGCTCCAAGATGCTGACTCCAAGAAGCCGGCCATGAGGAGGCCGACTCCAAGAAGCCGGCTCCCATAAAGCGGTCGAGACCGTACCCTCCAAGTTTGCACCCACCTAACGGTGGTGCGACGAGGCGTGGCTACAGTGAAGCCTGCCACCCCCGAATCCCGGAGCACGCCTGGCACAGTGCGCCGTACGGAGTAGGCATGACCCGTCCGGCGCGGCACTGTTGCCATGTTGACCTTGGTGTCACCCACGACGGGCCGCCAGCGTGGCCCACAGATGGTGGGCCCCTTCGGGCAGAGAGACGCCCGAAGGCGGCCACGCCTCCAACCAGTCGGCCCAAGACAGAGCCGGCTCCCCGCAGCCGGCTTGCCGCCTCCCTCGAAGAAGACGCCCCATTAAGGAGACAAGACGCGGTGAGGCTACAGCGATCGCCTGACGGGCGGCGGCACTGTAGCCGCGCCTACCACGACGAAGCGCACGTCACCAAGATGGAGCCATAGTAACCAGCCGCCGACCAGGCCCTGGACGGTGGGGCCTGCCTGTCGACCAAGGGGCCGGCAGCCGGCGGGACCCACCAGTCGGTGGGCCCCAGCAGCCGGCGCTGAAGCCGGCGAGTGCAGTCACAGACGGCTGGGCCCCGCGCCCAGTCGGATTACCATTGTACCCCCCGGGGGGTAGGCCTATATAAACCCCCCGGGGCACCCATGCAAAGGGTTCGACCCCCTGCTAGTTCTAGACACCCCACAAGGAGAAGAAGCAGGCTAGCCGTGCCCTTCTTCCTCCTCCCACCAAATAGCTCGAGGAGCATTGTGTAGCTACTTGTTCGACTAGTGAACATGCGGAGACCCCGCAGAGCAGCAGTAGGGGTGCTATCTCCAAGGAGAGCCCCGAAGCTGGGTAAGATCCGCCGGCGTGCATGTCTTCGCCTTATCCCGTTTCCAGGCACCGATGATGTCTTGTTGGCTCCCACAATGATAAGCCACCCGTTGGCATATGTCGCACCCACCACCCGACATTTGGCGCCCACCGTGGGGCCAGGTGCACCATCGTCCGGAGACCTGTTCTGGACGGGAACCCTCTTCCTCCCCCGCGAGCGTAGCCAGCCCGGCACGCCCGATGGCGCTTGCCACGACGCGCTGCAAGGCGTCACCAGCATCTGCGCGGTGAGCAGCCTCGCCGATCTCCTCGACGAAACCCTCACCTCCGACGAGCTCGCCTCCGATGCGGGCACCGACCACCTCGCCAACCTTCTCGGCCAGCTCCATGTCTCCAGCGAGCCTGCTGTGGACCTGGAGTCGGTTGGCTCCACCGACCCGATGCCTGTCGACTCCGACACGGCCTCGTTCGACGCCTTCCCCACCAACGTCGCGATCTACGACGACCCGCTTCCCCAAGCCGGTGGCTGCGACGTTGTCACCACCGAAGTGATGGTTGTCGGCCACGGCGGCCCGGCCGGCGAGAGCGCCCACGACGCCCCGCACGCGGCGGCCCATGACTTGTCCACCCCCCTCCCGGCTGATGCCGACGATGAAGCACTGGAGGCACGCCGCCTCGCCCTCCTCGCAGAGGGCCGGAGGCTGGCTTCCGTAAGACGCCTCACTGAGGCCTACCAGCGCGAAGCTGACCGCGCCGCCTTTGGCACGCCGGCCCCAGGCGGGCCAAGCCGGGCCGGCCTTGTCAAGCAACGCGGCGCCGTCATCGCCGACACGCTGGGAGTTGACCGTCCGGTCTATGCCACTCCGCTCGAGAACTTGCGTGCCGCCCAGGCGGCCGTAGACGAGTTGGACGGCTTGGAGGCCGAAGACCTCCCCCACATGACCCGGCGCATCCAGCAACTGATCGACGCAGCCGCGCAGCGGCATGAAGCAGACGCCCGCGCGGGAAGCCCTCCCCCGCGCCGAGATCACGGCGCGACGTCCCGGACGCCGGCTACGAGCAACACCCGCGCGGGGCGCGAGAAAGAGCCGACTGCCAGCCGCAGCCGGACCCGAATCTCCATCGAGCGAGACGCGGACGGCCATCCCCGAGCCATGGAATGCCGGGGCAACCCGCCTCCGCCTCGACCCCGTGGAGAGAGATATCCCACCCCGCCGCCAGTGGCGCACCCGACTCTCAGCGGCCGACTAGGTCGCCGCGAAGGAGTCAGCGAGAACGACGCCCGCCATCGGATCGACCGCCTGGCGCGATCCCTGGCATTGGAAGAAGAAGACGATGTCGGCCCGCCTTGTTTCTGCCCCCGCATCCGCGACGAGCCCTTCCCCAAAGGGTTCTCGCTCCCAAGAGACACGCCCAAGTACAACGGCTCCGTGAAGCCGGAAGATTGGTTGATCGACTACTCCACGGCGGTCAACATAGCCAACGGCAACCGGCGCGTTGCCGTGAAGTACGTGCCCCTCATACTACAAGGCACGGCGCGGACCTGGCTCAACAGCCTCAAGCCTCTCAGCATCAATAGCTGGCTAGATTTCACCGAAGCTTTCATCCGCAACTTCACCAGCACCTACAAGCGGGCCCCCAAGCCCAGACAGCTCTCCTTGTGCGTACAAGGCCCCGCCGAGTCCACTCGCGATTACCTCACGCGTTGGGCCGAGCTCCGCAACTCTTTCGAAGGGGTGCACGAGGTGCAAGCCATAGAATACTTCGCAGCCGGATGCCGAGAAGGCACCCTCCTCAAGCACAAGCTCCTCTGTGATGAGCCGACTACCCTCGACGAGCTCCTGGACATAGCGGACAAGTACGCCACCGCCGACTCCTCGATGAAGACCGAGCTTCGGGTAGACGCGTCCGGGAAAGTACTTAACCCGGCGCCCAAGACGCCGGCTGGGGATTCCGGCCGATGCCCCCACTCGAACGACCACAAGCGCAAGGGCCCCGCGCCGCCTCCCGCCAGTCGGCAGATGGCCACAGTTGAAGACGTGCCGCCAGAAGGGCGGCCCGCGCCCAAGAAACCCAAGGGCGGCCGGCCGGCTTGGCAGCCGGCTTTCTCCTACGAGCAAACTCTCGACGCCCCGTGCAAGTTCCACAGCGGTGCGAAGCCATCCAACCACACAACCCGGAAGTGCCATTGGCTCACCCGAATCTCTAAAGGCGAGGGGCTCGTGCCGCCTCCACCTGCCAGCCCGCCGCCTCCGGCCGCTCGGCCCGCAGTCAGAGCCGTGCACGACGAATTCCCCCACGAGCAAGCAACCTACATCATCTTTACCAGCCAGCCCGAAGACCGGCGCAGCAAACACCGAGAGCACCAGGAAGTCAGCGTGGTCACTGCCAACCCCGCCGGACACATGCATTGGTCAGAAAAGCCCATCAGCTGGAGCCGGGCCGACCATCCGGAGGTGATGCCGTCTCCCAGCTCTTATGCTTTGGTCCTGGAAGCCACCCTTGCAACGGACAGACGCGCCGCCCGCTTCTCCTGTGTGTTGATAGACAGCGGGAGCAGCATCAACATCCTGTACCGTGACACCCTGGAGAAGCTAAACATCAAGACGAAGCAGCTCATGCCTACCCGGACAGTGTTTCATGGCATCGTACCCGGCCTGTCCTGCGCCCCCATTGGCAAGATCAAGATCGATGTACTTTTTGGGGACAAGGAGCATTTCCGCCGGGAAGCGATCTGGTTTGAAGTGGTGGACCTGGAGAGCCCTTACCATGCATTGCTTGGCCGACTTGCCTTGGCCAAATTCATGGCAGTTCCCCACTATGCATACCTCAAGATGAAGATACCAAGCACCAAAGGCGTCATCACCATAGCCAGTGATTACAAGTAGTCCTTTAAGTGCGCGGTAGCCAGCAGCCGGCTGGCCGAGTCCCTTGTGATTGCTGAGGAAAAGAAGATGTTGGACCGAGTCGTGGCCATAGCCGGCAAACAGTCGGCCATGTCCCCCGACCCCAAGGAGCATGATGCTCAAGGATCTTTCCAGCCGGCCAAGGAGACGAAGAAGATACCTCTTGACCCCGAGCACCCAGAGAGGTTTGCCGTCATCGGGGCAAACCTGAACAGCAAATAGGAAGGCGAGCTCGCCGATTTCCTCCGTTAGAATCTGGACATCTTCGCATGGTCCCCCAAGGACATGTCGAGTGTTCCGAGGAAATTCGCCGAGCACAAACTACACGTTCGAGAAGACGCAAAGCCAGTCAAACAACCCCTTCGCCGACTGTCGGAGGAGAAACGCAGGTTTGTAGGGGAGGAGATAGCCCGGCTTTTGGCAGCCGGCTTCATTATGGAAGTTTTCTTCCCAGAGTGGCTCGCCAACCCGGTCCTCGTGCTAAAGAAGAACAACAAGGCCTGCCCCAAAGATCCCTTTGCCCTGCCAAGGATAGACCAAGTGATAGACTCCACAGCCGGCTGCGAGCTATTAAGTTTCTTGGATGCCTACTCCGGATATCACCAGATAAAGCTGGATCCGGACGACCGCCTGAAGACCGCCTTCATCACGCCATTTGGAGCCTTCTGTTACCTGACTATGACATTCGGCTTGAGAAATGCCGATGCCATTTTTCAGCGTTGCATGCAGAAGTGCCTCCTCAAGCAGCTCGGCAGAAACGCTCACGTTTACGTGGACGGCATCGTGGTGAAGACGGAGAAGCGCGGCACCTTGCTGGGAGACCTCAAGGAAACATTTGAGAACCTGCGCCGATTTCAAATCAAGCTCAACCCCGAGAAATGCGTGTTCGGAGTGCCAGCCGGCCAGCTCCTAGGTTTCATGGTCTCCGAACACGGCATCGAATGCAACCCGGTGAAGATCAAGGCCATCGAGAGAATGGCGATCCCCACCAAGCTTCGAGACATTCAGAAGTTCACCGGGTGCTTGGCCTCCTTGAACCGCTTCATCAGCCGGCTCGGAGAGAAAGCTCTCCCCCTCTACCGCCTCATGAAGAGGAGCACTCACTTCGAGTGGAGCGACCAGGCCGACCAAGCTTTTCATGAGCTGAAGAAGATGCTGGCCACGCTGCCCGTTCTGGCGGCGCCGACTGAGAAAGAGCCCATGCTCCTCTACATCGCCGCAACCAGCCGGGTGGTCAGCACCATCATCGTAGTCCAACGCCCAGAAGAAGGCCGAGCCCAGCCGGTCCAGAGGCCGGTGTATTATTTGAGCGAGGTGTTGTCCGCCTCAAAGCAGAATTACCCGCACTACCAGAAGATGTGTTACGGCGTGTACTTCACCGCCAAGAAGCTGAAGCCCTACTTTCAAGAGCATCCCGTCACGGTCGTATGCACCGCCCCGTTGGCCGATATCATAGGCAGCCGGGACGCATCCGGCCGGGTGGCGAAATGGGCCATCGAGCTGGCCCCTTACACGATCTTCTACCAACCCCGCACCGCCATCAAGTCCCAAGCACTGGCCGACTTCCTCGTCGACTGGGCCGAGACCCAGTACCTGCCGCCGGCTCTCGACTCCACCCACTGGCGCATGCACTTCGACGGGTCCAAGATGCGCACCGGCTTGGGAGCCGGCATCGTCCTTACCTCTCCCAAAGGCGACAAGCTCAGATACACGCTACAGATCCACTTTGCCGCCTCCAACAACGTGGCCAAGTACGAGGCGCTCATACACAGGCTCCGGCTTGCCAAAGAACTTGGCATTCGCCGGATCCTATGTTATGGCGACTCGGACCTGGTGGTCCAGCAATCATCCGGCGACTGGGACGCCAAGGACGCAAATATGGCGAGCTACCGCTTCCTGGTCCAACAACTCAGCGGATACTTTGAAGGATGCGAGTTCCTCCACGTACCGCGAGCCGACAACGAGCCAGCCGATGCCCTGGCTCGAATAGGCTCTACTCGGCAAGCAATACCAACCGGCGTCGCTCTACAACGCCTCCTCAAGCCATCTATCAAGCCGTCTCCAGAATCCGACTCCATCTTCGTGCCGCCTGACCCCGAGACTCCCGCAGCCGGCCTGGGGACTTCGGCAACCAGCTCGGGGACTGCGATAGCCGGCCCGGGGACTGCACCAGCACAACAGCCGGCGGCCGACTCCAGCATCTCACCACCCAGCTCGCCCACCCTGATGGCAGTAGCCACATTGGCAGTAGAAGAAGTTGCGGCTCCATCATGGGCTCAGTCCATCCTCAACTTCCTAGTAAACCAAGACCTGCCGGCTGACGAAACAGAAGCAAGACAAGTCCAACGTCGAGCCAGAGCATACACAATCGTCAACAGAGAACTAGTCAAGCGCAGTGTCACTGGAATCCTCCAACGGTGCGTCGAGCAAGAGAATGGCATTGCAATCCTCAGAGACATTCACCAAGGAGAATGCGGCCACCATGCGGCCTCAAGATCACTTGTCGCCAAAGCCTTCCGCCATGGTTTCTTCTGGCCGACTGCTTTGGATGACGCCAAAGAATTAGTCAAACATTGCAAGGGATGCCAACTCTTCAGCTCCAAGCAACACGTGCCGGCTTCGGCACTCAAGACCATTCCCCTCACTTGGCCCTTCGCCGTTTGGGGCTGGACATGGTGGGCCCATTCAAGATGGCGCGCGGCGGCATGACGCATTTGCTCATCGCCGTGGACAAATTCACCAAGTGGATTGAGGCAAAGCCGATCAAGAAGCTGAATGGGCCGACTGTTGTGACGTTCATCGCAGACATAACAACTCGGTACGGCGTGCCACACAGCATCATCACCGACAATGGCACGAATTTTGCCAAAGGAGCCTTGGCACATTTCTGCGCAGCCCAAGGTATCCGACTGGACTTAGCATCCGTCGCCCACCCGCAGTCAAACGCCCAGGTCGAGCGAGCCAACGGCCTCATCCTCTCCGGCATCATGCCTCGACTGGTCGTACCTCTGGAGCGCTCAGCCGGCTGTTGGCTCGATGAGCTGCCGGCTGTCCTCTGGAGTCTGCGCACTACACCAAACAAGTCAACCGGCTTCACCCCTTTCTTCCTTGTATATGGTGCCGAGGCGGTCATCCCAACTAACATCGAGTTCGACTCACCTCGAGTAACCATGTACACGGAAGCGGAGGCCAAGGAAGCATGAGAAGACGGCGTCGACCTGCTGGAAGAAAGCCGGCTGTTAGCCCTCAGCCGGTCTGCCATCTACCAGCAGGGTTTGCGCCGCTACCACAGCCGGAAGGTCAGGCCAAGATCTTTCCAAGAGGGCGATCTTGTGCTCCGGCTGATCCAGCGAACAGCCGGCCAGCACAAGCTCTCAGCCCCTTGGGAAGGCCCCTTCGTCATCAGCAGAGCTCTAGGCAACGACTCCTACTACCTGATCGATGCACAGAAGCCGAAGGCACGCAAGAGAGACGACTCCGGCAAGGAGTCGGAACGACCATGGAACGCCAACCTCCTTCGAAGATTTTACAGTTGAAATGCAGTATGTACCACGCTAACTTTTGTATTAAGTACAAAACAATAGGCTCCCCGAGGAGGGCTCGGGGACTGCCATCCCTTATCTATGAATGAAAAGTATCATGCTTATGACCTTTTCATTTCATTTACTTGTTCCGTCCGGCACCGGGTTCGACTAGTCGGCTCGGGGACTGGCTGACTGGAGTTATATTAGAAGGCCTACCCGCAGTCAGATAAGTAGTGTGCCGGCTCCCAAGCTTTCTCTTGCCAAAAGTCGCAGTTCGAAGAACCGGCTGTCCGACTGGCAAGGGTTAAAGGCAGGAACGGGCGCCCACACGAAAAAACGGCTATGGACTAACGGACTAATATAACAAAAGCCGGTTTTTCTCCCACCGCCGTATGGCTACCAGAGTAGCCGGCCGGCCGGTTTCCATTCACTTCACTTCAATCCAAGAAAGCTCAAGTACTTGCCTCCCCAAAGAGGGAAGGCGGCAAAGGAAAAAGCCTAAGGATAAAAAGCATACGCGAATGGAAACCAAACATGCACATAATAATATTTACATAAAAGACCTCCGAGAGGCCAGCATTCAACATAGTTTGGATACACCCCCAGTGGGTGGAACTGCGAAAACTTAATGAAGATTGTTCAAAAGACAACAAGCAGGAAAGATAAAGACGGCAGGTCAAGCCGGCGGAGCGACCGACGAGCCAGACTGGTTGGCGGAGACGGTCGTGCCGGCTGAAGGAGCGGCCGACTGGCGAACTTCGGCTTGGTCGCCGCCTCCCGCAGAGGGCGCGCTTCCACGCGCCTCGTTGCTGGAGGCACGGTCGGCCTGAGGTCCGCCGGTTGTTCCACCAGCCGGCTCGACGTCTTCGCCGTCCTCCTCTTCGTCATCCTCGCCCTCGTCGCTGGAGGCAATCTCCTCCGCCGAGTCCTCGCCCACCGCCGGGTTCAGCCCGAACCACTCCTCCGGCTGAGCAACACCGTCATCATCGATTTCGGGTGCAAAAATGCTGATGTCAGTGCACTCGGCGATCGTCGAAGCTCGCTGGGCGATAACCGGCCTCACCTCCTCCAGCTCCGCATCGGCCTCCATCAGCCAAGTGCGCAGCTGGTCCAGGCTCAGCCCTGGGTACCAAGCCCGAACGAACTCCAACGCCCGCCCGGCTCTGAGGCGGGCCGCCGATGCCTTCCAAGCTTCAAAGCGACCGACTGCGACCTCTAGCCAATCGGCAGTTCGGCTTGGGGTGCGGGGGATCGTCTCAACGGGCCAGAGGGCCGCCAACACTTGTGCCCTGGCACGTTGTAGCCGGCGAAGCATCCGATGAGCCGGCTGCAGCCGCGCCTGGACAGCCAAGAGCTGCTCCTCAAGCGTCCGGTTCGCACGCCCCCGCCTGACGGCGTGCTTCGCGATGGGCCTCAATGCTTTGGGCGGCGAAGGTGGAGTAGCCGGGGAAGTAGTCTGCACCAAAAAACAAGCAGCAGCTCAAGTTAAGCCAAAAACCCAGGCGGCAAGGGGTAGGAGAGGGGCGAGGAAGGCGGCTTACCGTCGATCAAATCCTCGATCCGGCCGAAGCCTTCATCCAGGGCTCGCCGGGTCTCAGCCCAGCTCGCCGCCTCGGTTTCATACTCTGCCTTCAGGGCGGCTTCGCTATCCTGCGCCGCCTGCAGGGCCGCCTTGTGGCTCTCCTCTTGGTTGGCCAGCTTCTTGGCTAGGCGATCCCGTTCCTGGACCAAGGCGGCGTACTCGGCCTCCTTGGTATGAAGGGCGGCCTTCGCTTCGCCGAGCTCCTTCCTCAAGTCGGCGTTGGCCCCTGAAGACAAAGAAAAAGAAAAAATCAATAAGGGAAGAGTCGTCGAGAAAGATCCGACCCGACTTCTCAGCAGTCGGCCCGAATCTCGGGGACTACACCCAGTGGGTGCGCTGACGTGCCCCCACAGGAGACAGACAAGATTGAGTACTTACTTCGGCTGTCGGCCAGGTCATCGGTCCTCCGGCTCAACTCCCGAGCCTGGGAGTTGAAGGCGGCAGCACGGAGGTTGTGATATTCCTGGAAGTTCAGACAAGAGGCAAAAATAAGGTAGCCGTCAAGAAAGATCCGACCCGACTGCGCAGCAGTCGGCCCGAATCTCGGGGACTACACCTAGTGGGTGCGCTGACGCGCCCCCACGGAAGAAATCAAGAGAGCAAAGCGGCCAAGAATGAAGGACTTACCCGGATGGTGGCTTGCGTCGACAGGAACTCCTGGGTGAACTGTTGCAGCAGGGCGGCCTGAGCTTGTAGCCGGCTCCGGACCCCTTGAGCCGCCACATTCAGCTCGCCAGTGCCCCCGCTGGGAGTCCACTTGGACGTGGCAGTGCTGGCCGCCTCCAGATCTTCCGCCGACTGGCCTGCGCCCGCGACTCGGTGCGACTCCGGCGGAGCGGCGCCTCCCCCTGCGCGCCGGCCCGTCACCGGCTGCACCTCAAGGCCAGCTCTGTCCTCCGGCTCGCCCCTGGCCGGCCCCTCTGGCGCCGCTGACGACTGGCCGCCTTGGCCCGCTCCGGTTGGCGCTGCTGGCGGCGTTCTCCTTGCAAAGGCCACGGGGTCCTCCCCCCTCTCCATCAGCGGCGGGCCTTGGACGGTCTCCTGCGCCAAGGGCAATGGGGTGTCGGGGGCCACGGCTCGGAGGGGAATGGCGAGCAGCGGAGGCTGATTGCGCGAACTCTCCGCCTCCGTCTCTGCGGTCGCCGCCTCCGCCTGGGCCTTGGCTGCCGCGTCGGCCTGCTCCCTCGCCGCCTGGGCGGCCGCTTTCTCCACCGCCTCGCGCTCCTCCCGCGCTTCACGAGCGTTCCGCTCTGTGGCCTCCCTAAGGTCGGCGCGGGGGTCCACGCGGCGGGAGCTTGAAGAACCTCCAGTCGGCCCCACTACGGAGCCGCCCAGACCACGCTCAAGGGAAAGCGGCGCCCTGTCCAGCAAGTGGAAGAAGTTAAGAAGAATGCTCGAACAAGAAGAGAATGACGAAGAGCATGCGGCAAGGCAATTGAAGACTTACGCTGAGACCGCCTGAGGCTGCTTCACCGCCTTGCAGAAGTGGGCCGCTTTCGCAGCCGCCTCGTCTCGCTTGGTCGCCGCGGTGGAGGCTTTGGACTTCTTCGGCCGACTGCCGAAGAGGCCTGAAGCGGCCCGGCGCTTCTATGCGCCGCCGCCGGCAGCCGGCGCGATAGACGAGCCCGCGCCCTGATGGTCGGCTGCCGGCTGGCGACGCGGGGCGACTTCGGCTTCGAAATCATCTGGCCAGTCCTCGAAGCTGGCGGTGAGCCTTGTGCCCCCGGGCTCGGCGTCGTCCCCCACGACGGCGTCTTCCATGGCGGCCGCCCCCAAGTCCGGATCGTCGACGTCGTCCGCCGTGCGGTCGGGGGCATACAGATGTTCTATCACCGCTGTCCCGGTCGTCGGCGGGAGAAGGGGGTTCTGCATAAGAAGGACCGACTGATTAGAAGCCGGCCATCATAAAGTCGGCTACCCATGAAAAGGAGAAAGAGAAGAAAAACTTACCACGGGCGGAGGGTTGGCGCGAGAATACGGCGCCTTGCCGTATCGCCAGTCTTCGGCGAGCTTGCAATTTAAGATGTAGTTTACCATATACAATACCTCCGCATGAGGCATCTCCCTGGTGCTCAGCCGGCTTGGGTGGAAGCGGCCGCTCATCTGGCACATCATGTGGGGCCAGCTCTGGAGAGGAGATATCTGGCGCTCAACAAAGGCGTCCACCAAGTCGGCCCCGTTCAGGCCCTCCGACTGGATCATCACCCGAAGCCAGGAGACGGCGGCGTTCCCGGCCTGAGACAGTGACCGGGACCGGAAACTCCACGAGGGCTGCCTCCCAGCCGGCGGGCCGGCTACGTAAGCCGGCAGGTTGATGTGGTCTCCTTGCTCGGCGACGTTCTTCACGTAGAAATATGATTTCTACCAGATCTTCACCGACTGGATCAGGGGGATGGGCGGGAACGGGTTGTTCTCGCTCGCCCTCCTCATGGCGATGAAGGCCCCGCAGGGGGCGGGCACGCCCGCGACGACGGTGCCGAGTTTGCTCTGGAAGAACTCTCCCCAGAGCTCCAGCGTGGGGAGCAGCCCCAAGAAGCCTTCGCAGAGGGAGACAAAGGCCGACAGCAGCATCACCGCATTGGGTGTGAGGTGAAGCGGCTGGAGGTTGTAGAACTCGAGGAAGGAGCGTAGAAATCCGCTCGCCGGAAAGTCGAAGCCGCGCAGGAAGTGCGAGCGGAAGACGACCCGCTCACCCTCCTCCGGCGCCGGCGAGATCTCCGTCTTCGGCGCCAGACGGACCCGCACGAGGTTGGCGTCGGGCAGGCGCCGAGTCTGGCGGAGGAACTCCACGTGATCCTCATGGACGTTGGAGCCGTCCCACGAGCTTGACAGCGCCATGGGAGCGAGGCGATGTGGAGGCGCGGCGGCACTGAGACGGGAGGCTGCGGCGGCAACGAGAGGAAGAAGCGAGGACGAGAGGGGGCGAAGCGAGAGAGAGCGTGCGAACCTCTGTCGCTCCCCCTCCTCCCCCTACTTATAGGCTCGCGTGGCGGGACCGAGGAGGCGCGGCATGGGGAAGCGTGAGGATCAATCGTGCCCACTCCCCCACGTCCCGTGATTACTGTGCCATGATGGTGGAATAAAAACCGCCACGGGAAGGCGAGCGGCCCACATGGGCCACGGAAGATCCGCGCTCGGACCGAGGCCTGCGAGTGGCGGGCCCGGGCCTGCGGCGACGTCCCGTCACGCGCGTGCGTTGGCAGGATTTCCTCGCCACGTGGTCCGCGTCCCCGCCTGCGAGAACCGGAGCTCTCTGAAGTCGGCGTGCACAAGCAAAGCCGGCTCTTCAGGATAGGAAGCTGACCAAGCTTCTCGTCCCTCTGTTCGCCTCGAGGCTCGATCAGCTTCGGGGACTACTGTCGGAGTAAATAGCCATGGGTAGCCTAGCCGGCTTCCACTGGCCCTTCTGAAAAAATTACGAGCCCGTCCGGCTCTTAGGAATCCAAGACATGGGGCCGCCTTCCCCTTGCTGGCTGTCACCCAGGCCAGCTCGAAGAAGGCGGCCCGACTTTACCCCTTCATAAAGAAAACCGTGGGAGGCCGACTCAAAGAAGCCGGCTCCAAGATGCCGACTCCAAGAAGCCGGCCATGAGGAGGCCGACTCCAAGAAGCCGGCTCCCATAAAGCGGCCGAGACCGTACCCTCAAAGTTTGCACCCACCTAACGGTGGTGCGACGGGGCGTGGCTACAGTGAAGCCTGCCACCCCCGAATCCCGGAGCACGCCTGGCACAGTGCGCTGTACGGAGTAGGCATGACCCGTCTGGCGCGGCACTATTGCCATGTTGACCTTGGTGTCACCCACGACGGGCCGCCAGCGTGGCCCACAGATGGTGGGCCCCTTCGGGCAGAGAGACACCCAAAGGTGGCCACGCCTCCAACCAGTCGGCCCAAGACAGAGCCGGCTCCCCGCAGCCGGCTTGCCGCCTCCCTCGTAGAAGACGCCCCATTAAGGAGACAAGACGCGGTGAGGCTACAGCGATCGCCTGACGGGCGGCGGCACTATAGCCGCGCCTACCACGACGAAGCGCACGTCACCAAGATGGAGCCACAGTAACCAGCCGCCGACCAGGCCCTGGACGGTGGGGCCTGCCTGTCGACCAAGGGGCCGGCAGCCGGCGGGACCCACCAGTCGGTGGGCCCCAGCAACCGGCGCTGAACCCGGCGAGTGCAGTCACAGACGACTGGGCCCCGCGCCCAGTCGGATTACCATTGTACCCCCGGGGGGTAGGCCTATATAAACCCCCCGGGGCACCCATGCAAAGGGTTCGACCCCTTGCTAGTTCTAGACACCCCACAAGGAGAAGAAGCAGGCTAGCCGTGCCCTTCTTCCTCCTCCCACCAAATAGCTCGAGGAGCATTGTGTAGCTACTTGTTCAACTAGTGAACGTGCGGAGACCCCGCAGAGCAGCAGTAGGGGTGTTATCTCCAAGGAGAGCCCCGAAGCTGGGTAAGATCCACCGGCGTGCATGTCTTCGCCTTATCCCGTTTCCAGGCACCGGCGATGTCTTACTGGCTCCCACAATGATAAGCCACCCGTTGGCATATGTCGGACCCACCACCCGACAAATGGCGGGGCGGCAGCCGGAGGCGGCAAACAGCGCCACGGAGCTGGGGCGCGCGGGCGATCGGGCGGCGCCGGTGGATGGGCCGGACGGGCCCGCTGCGGGCTCGCCAGGCCGCGGCGGCGGGTGGCGGCGGAGGTGCCACGTGGCGGCGTGCGATAGGCGCGGGGCGGCGGCGCGATGTGTCCGGCAGGACCCGGATGTGTCCGGCGACAGCGGGGAAGGATTTTAGGGTTTCGGGACCCGAATTTTGAGGGGGTGCACATATTTATAGCTAGGATGAGGTAGGAGTGTCCAAATGGGGTGTAGTTTTCGCCCACACGATCGTGATCCGATGACGGAGGACATGTGAGTGGTTTAGATGGGTTATTGGGCTGTTTTGAGGGGGTATTGGGCTGCAACACACAAGAGGTCTTTGCGGTTACCCGGTTAACCGTTGGAGCATCAAACGGCCTCCAAATGGAACAAAATTTGACAGGCGGTCTACCGGTGGTGTACCAAGGCCACTTGATAAATCTCAGTCCATTCCGAGAATGTTTAACACCCGCTCACGAAAAGAGACAAGAGGGGGCACCGGTGCCCGTGGGAGTGTCAGATTGCAAAACGGACAACGGGGAAAATGCTCGAATGCATGAGACGAGCATGTATGCAAATGCGATGCACATGATGACATGATATGAAATGCATGACATGAACAAAATGCAAAACGAAGACAAAACCCAACCACGAAGGGAATCTCAATAAGCCGAAAATGGCAAGAGTCAGAGTTACAAATATGGCAAGTTACATCCGGAGTGTTACAACACTCCACCACTACAAGAGGATCTCGCCCCGAGATCTAGGACTGAAAGAACTCCGGATATTCGGAACGGAGGTGGTCCTCGCATTCGTAGGTGGCTTCTCGGTCGGAATGGTGTGACCACTTCACTTTCAGGAATTTGATAGACTTGTTGCGAGTCTTGCGCTCGGTTTCTTCAAGAATAGCAACGGGATGCTCATGATAAGACAAATCTTCTTGGAGATCAATCTCTTCGAAGTTGATGGTGCACTCAGGAGTCTTGAAGCACTTGCGAAGCTGTGACACGTGATACACATCGTGCACGTTTGCGAAGTTGGACGGAAGCTCGAGTTGATAGGTGAGGTCGCCTCTTTTGCCAATGATCTTGAAAGGACCCACGTATGTAGGGGCAAGCTTCCCTTTGATACCGAAGCGATGAGTACCTTTCATTGGAGAGACGCGGAGGTAGACATGGTCTCTGATCTCGAAAGCCAATTCATGGTGCTTGCTATCATAGTAACTCTTCTGGCGCGATTGCGCGGCTTTGAGATTTTCACGGATGACTTTGCACATTTCTTCAGCTTCTGTGATTAAGTCATTGCCAAGAAGTTGGCATTCACCAGTCTCTGACCAATTGAGAGGAGTACGACACTTTCTGCCATAGAGAATTTCGAATGGGGCATTGCCCGAACTTGCTTGGAAACTGTTGTTGTAGGAGAACTCGGCATATGGAAGACAATCTTCCCACTTCATACTGAAGGAAATGACACAAGCCCCGAGCATACCTTCAAGGATTTGATTGACTCGCTCGACTTGGCCACTAGTTTGAGGATGGAAAGCTATGCTGAAGCGAATGTTGGTGCCCATGGCCTTCTGAAAGGAGTCCTAGAACTTAGAAGTGAATATGCTTCCACGATCTGAAGATATCAATTGTGGAATGCCGTGCAAGGAGACAATCCTGGAAGTGTATAGCTCTGCCAAATGAGCTGCTGTGATAGATTCTTTGATTGGAAGGAAATGAGCCACTTTAGTAAGCTTGTCGATGACAACGAAGATAGCATCATTTCCACGCTTGGACTTAGGAAATCCAGTCACGAAGTCCATCTCAATATGGTCAAACTTCCATTCTTCAATAGCAAGAGGTTGGAGGAGACCAGCTGGCTGTTAGTGTTCTGCTTTCACTCTTCTGCAGACATCACATTCATTCACGAACTGAGCAATTTCTCGCTTCATTCGAGTCCACCAATACGACTGCTTGAGGTCATGGTACATCTTCTTACTTCCAGGATGAATGGATAGGAGGGAGTTGTGCGCCTCGTTCATAATGACTTTCCATAGATCACCTTTAGGAACCACAATTCGATCCTCGAAGAATAGAGTATCTTTGTCATCAATGCGATAGCACTTGTACTTGGGTTGGCTCTTGGCAATCCCATTTTTCACCTTCTTCACCATGGAATCAAGAAGTTGCGCCTCACGAATTTGATCTTCCAAAGTAGGAGAGACTTGGAGGTTGGCAAGAAAGCCTTGAGGAACAACTTGGAGATTCAGTTTGCGGAAAGCTTCACAAAGGTCCGGTTGGAAGGGCTTGAGAATTAAGTTGTTGCAGTAAGTCTTCCTGCTCAAAGCATCTGCAATGCCATTGGCCTTGCCTGGAGTATATTCAATACTCGGATTGTATTCTTGAATCATTTTGACCCAACGAGTCTGCCTGAGGTTGAGGTTGGGTTGAGTGAAGATGTACTTGAGGCTCTTATGATCAGTGAAGATGTCCACTTTCCTTCCCAACAAGAGATGTCTCCATGTTAATAATGCATGGACGACTACCGCCAACTCAAGGTCGTGAGTGGGGTAGTTCCTTTTGTTGGTCTTCAACTGGCGATAGGTATAAGACACAACTTTCTTCTCTTGCATTAACACAACACCGAGACCTTGCAGGGAGGCATCACAGAAAACTTCAAATGGCTTGGATTCATTAGGAGGCGTCAAGACAGGAGCTGTGACCAGCTTCTCTTTGAGGGTGTTGAAAGCAACTCACATTCAGGCGTGCAGACATACTTGACATGCTTCTGGAGGAGGTTGGAAAGAGGCTTTGAAATCTTAGAGAAATTCTCAACGAATCTTCGACAATAGATTGCAGGCCCAAGAAAACTACGGAGCTGCTTGACATTCTAAGGAGGCTCCCAATTCACAATTGCAGACACCTTCTTGGGATTAACAGCGATGCCCTTGGCGGAGATGATATGACCAAGGTAAAGAACTTCGTCAAGCCAGAACTCACACTTGGAAAACTTCGCATAGAATTGATGCTCTCTGAGTTTGTCGAGTACCAATCTCAAATGCTTGGCATGATCCTCCTTATTCTTGGAAAAGACCAAGATATCATCGAGATATACCAGGACGAAATCATTTGTGTAAGGGTTGAAGATGAAATTCATCATGCGAGAGAATGTTGGAGGAGCATTGACAAGGCCGAAAGACATGACAGTATATTCATAAGAACCATTGCTTGTTCTGAATGCTGTCTTGGGGATATCTTGTTCACGAATGCGAATCTGATGATAACCCATACGGAGGTCAAGCTTGGAGAATACTTTGGCACCCTTAAGTTGCTCGAAAAGCTCATTGATATTGGGAAGTGGATACTTGTTCTTTATTGTCTCCTTGTTCAATGGACGGTAGTCGACACAAAGTCGTTCCGTTCCATCCTTCTTCTTGACAAAAGGACACCACAACCCCATGGAGATGAACTCAGTCTGATCAGACCCATATGCTCTTGTTCATCGAGTTGTTTCTTCAACTCCTTCAACTCCTCTGGTCCAAGCTTGTAAGGACGTTTGCAAATAGGTTCCGTGCCAGGCTCCAGATCGATAACGAATTCAATTGGCCAGTGAGGAGGCATTCCCAGAAGCTCTTCTGGAAAGACGTCTTGATATTCACAAACGACTGGAATCTAAGAGATGGCATTTAACTCGCCCTTCTCATTGAGAGAAAACAGTTGAATGGTATCATCCTGAGCGGCATAGATGATCACATCCTCATAAGAGTGTGTCAATTGAATCTTCCTGGCAGCACAATCAAGCTGAGCCTTGTGCTTAGAAAGCCAGTCCATGTCGTGAATTAGATCAATATCCGAGTCACCAAGAACAATTGGAGAAGACAAAAACTTATAGTCGCCCATCTCGATATACACATCCGGGACACAATTATTAGATGTCATTTGCTTACCCGGGGACACAATCTTCAACGGGAAAGGAATCTTTTCGGTCACAAACTCATGCTTGGCAACAAAAGGTCTTGAAATGAAAGAAAGCGATGCACCAGTATGAAACAATACTTTTGCAGGAAAGGAGTTAACTGGAAGGTTACCCATGATCTCTGAAGAATCCTCTGCTTGAGCTGCGTTCATCATGTTGACCTTAGCATGCTTGGGATTATGCTTGACCACTGCATTGCTGGAAGATCTCACAGGAGGAGGAGGCAGAAGGCGCCTTTGGTTGAAGCATTTGTTTGCATAGTGCCCTTTCTGCTGACACTTGTTGCAAGTAACCTCTGAGAGCGGATGGTGATAAGGAGCACCTGACCTTGGAGTATGAGACGAAGCTTTGTTCTGATAGCCTGGGTTGGGTGGGTGGGAAGATCCATTGCCACCTTTGCTCTTCTACTGATAAGGCTGACGAAATATAGGAGGAGGAGGCAACCAGAACTTATGTTGCTTAGCTGCCACTTGTGATGAAGAAGAAGATTGAACTACATCCCTGACTCTCTTCTTAGATGCCTCACACTTGAGCTGAGCAGCTTCTTGCTTTAGTGCCATGTTGTAGAATAGATCAAACTCAGTCGGCTCAAGAAGCACGATATCTAATTGCAGATCTTCTCTGAGGCCACCTCTGAATTGGTAAATCATACCCTTTTCATCAGGAACGTCTTGTTTAGCGAAGCGAGCAAGTTTCTGAAACTGGATATTGTATTGATACACGGACATGTTGCCTTGCTTGAGATTGTGGAACTCCTCACGCTTGCTCTCAGCAACACTTGGTGGGATGTGATGAGCTTTGAAGTCTCGGCGGAAATCATTCTAGGTAATCACACGACCTCCTCTGGAATCTCTGTATTGTTGATACCACTCAGCAGCTTGATCCTTGAGTTGAAACGAAGCAAACTTGACAAAGTCCTCAGGTTTGACATGGCTACATTCAAAATGTTTGCAAATGTCCATGAGCCAATCATTGGTGTCTGTGGCCTCGACACAGTTGCTGAAGGACTTCAGATGGTTTGCGAGGAACTGGTTGAGGGTAGCAAACTGAGGCTGATTGTTGCCTTGGCCTTGATTTCCTTGGTTGCCTTGCCCTTGGTTGCGCTCTTGTAAGAGTTGCAAAAGCATCTGAGTGTTGGCGTTGGTGGCTGCCATGTTAGCTTGCCATGCCTCCGGAGGTGGAGGTGGTGGCGGATTCTGACGCGTTGGAGGAGCCATCCTGAAGAGGTTGACATCCGTTAGCATCTTGAAAAACAGATATTCAAGCTGAATCAATGGATCGAAATTGCAACATATAGCCTTAACATTCGAACAAGGATGAACGAATGAATTCCAAAGTAAATCATCACACTTCTATTAAGGTTGAGAAGCCACTTAGATAAAAGTATATGAATAAAGCAACAAGGTACGGGTATGAACAAATAAGTGGTAAGGATTACCCAATCACAAACCCAATATCTGTGGGAAGAAATACTAGAGCTACATGAATTCCCACCTATAAAACTCCCGAAACTTTCTTGTTATGCAATCAGGTGTTGGGGATACAGGGGAAGCATAATATCTCACCCAAAACTAACAAATCCTACATCCAGCTGTATCCATCCATCAACACATAACCAAGAAACCTTCGGAAATCATTTACCTCAACCTTCGAAAAGCATCCGTTATATGAGTTATGGCAATACTCCCAAACTCCCACCCTAGTACTGGGTGGCGTCGAGGTTATCTCACCAACAACTGCATAAAAGAGATTTTTGATGTCGGCGAACTCGGGTATTCCAGAACTGCAACGATAAAATTGTGACGAAAACACCGCGAAGCTCAACTCCCTGGGACACTGCCACAATCCCTAAATGTCAGGAGGCACCAAGAACAATGTTCTCGTCACAAAACCATCGGAACGATTCCAAGATACCCGTGTGATCCTAATTTTTTTTTGTGAAATTTGAGGAGAGAAGAGTCAAAACTCTACGTCAGGAGGCCTCACCAGAGCGACGAAGGGACTGAGGAGTAAAAAGAATCCTACTCTCCGCTATATAATCCTAAGACTCAAAACATTTTGTTCTAGACTCAACAACATCAGCGATTCGATCAAGAAGGGGGCTCCTAAGTCGGGGAAGGCTCTGATTACCAACTTGTAACACCCACAATGCGGCTATATCTCCCACGTGTCGGGGCACGACTTAGAGGCATAGCCGCATGGTAGGCATGTCAAAAGAGGGGTAATCTTTACACATCCCATGTACTGAATAAGAAAGGGATAAAGAGTCGGCTTACAATCTCCACTTCACACAATACATAAATAATCCATACACCATCCAAGGTACAATCAAAGGTCCGACTACGGAACCAAAATAAAGAAAGACAACCCCAAATGCTAGATCCCCGATCACCCCAACTGGGCTCCTCTACTGATCACCAGGAAAGGAAACATAATAGCGACCCAAGTCTTCGTCGAACTCCCACTTGAGTTTGGTAGCGTCCCCTGCACTGGCATCATCGGCACCTGCATCTGTTTGGAAGTATCCGTGAGTCACAAGGACTCAACAATCTCACACCCACGAGATCAAGACTATTTAAGCTTAAGGGTAGGAAAGGGTAGTGAGGTGGAGATGCTGCAAGCACTAACTTATATGGTGGCTAACATAAGCAAATGACAGTGAGAAGAGAAGCAACGCACGGTCGAGAAGCTATAAGTGATCAAGAAGTGATCCTGAAACTACTTACGTTCAAGCATAACACAAGACTGTGTTCTCTTCCCGGACTCCGCCGAAAAGAGACCATCACGGCTACACACATGGTTGATTCATTTTAATTAAGTTAAGTGTCAAGTTTACTACAACCGGATATTACCAAATTCCCATCTGCCCATAACCGCGGGCACGGCTTTCGAAAGTTCAAAACCCTGCAGGGGTGTCCCAACTTAGCCCATCACAAGCTCTCAAGGTCAACGAAGGATATTCCTTCTCTCAAGAAGACCCGATCAGTCTCGGAATCCCGGTTACAAGACATTTCGACAATGGTAGAACAAGACCAGCAAAGCCTCCCGATGTGCCGACAAATCCCGATAGGATTCGCACATATCTCATTCTCAGGGCACACCGGATGAACACTACATACAACTAAAACCAACCCTCAAGTTTCCCCGAGGTGGCGCTGCAAGTGGCTTTGTTTTGGACCAACACTCAGAGGAGCACTGGCCCGGGGGTTTAAATAAAGATGACCCTTGAGTCCGAACCCAAGGGAAAAAGGCTTAGGTGGCAAATGGTAAAACCAAGGTTGGGCCTTGCTGGAGGAGTTTTATTCAAAGCGAACTGTCAAGGGGTTCCCATAACACCCAACCGCGTAAGGAACGCAAAATCAAGGAACATAACACCGGTATGATGGAAACTAGGGCGGCAAGAGTGGAACAAAAAAACAGGCATAAGGCCAAGCCTTCCACCCTTTACCAAGTATATAGATGCATTAAAGTACATAAGAGATAATAATGATATCCCAACAATATCCATGTTCCAACAAGGAACAAACTTCATCTTCACCTACAACTAGCAACGCTATAAGAGGGGCTGAGCAAAAGCGGTAACATAGCCAAACAACGGTTTGCTAGGAATGGTGGGTTAGAGGCTTGACATGGCAATGTGGGAGGCATGATATAGCAAGTGGTAGGTAGCGCGGCATAGCAATAGAGCGAACAACTAGCAAGCAAAGATAGAAGTGATTTCGAGGGTATGGTCATCTTGCCTGCAAAGTTCTCAGAGTTGTCGAAAGCTTAATCCTCGTTAGCGTACTCAACAGGTTCCTCGTTCACATACTCGTCTCCCGGCTCTACCCAAAGCAATAACACAAGCAAAGGACCAATAATCAATCACGGTGCAATGCACAAGCAACATGATGCAATACATGGCATGATATGCGAGATGTGATATGCAATGCATATGCGTGCTCCAGAAGGGAAAGAATGATCAAGGCATCAACTTGGCAAACCAAGTGTGCCGCTAGATAGATGAGATGATTTCGGTTGAAATTGATATAAAGATCACTGGAAACTGGTGCACGGTTTGCAAATGGCAAGCAAAACAAGAATGGCACAATTCTACGATTAACACGACGATGCCATCTAGAATGCAACAAGAAACTAAGATACTGCACTCCAACATAGCAACAAAGCATACGGCAGTGTTGTACTCAAGATGCTTGACAAAACGTGAACATTGAGCTATGGCTAAATCACACAAGAGCAGGTTCAAACAAGCATGGCAAAAGTGCAAAATATATCAGCTTCACAGACTTAGTAAAAATACTACCATGCCAGAAATAACATCAGGAAGCCATGTTTAGAGCAAGCAAACAACATGCTACAGGAACATATCATAGCAAACAAAGGCATGGCATGATTCTACTAAATGCATAGAACAAAATTCCCATACTGATTATGAGCCAAAAAGGCACACAAGATATGATGACACCCATGTAAACATAGCAAGTTTTATTAGCAGTTTCAGACTTAACAAAAAAACAGAGCATGGCATAAACATAATTATGAAGGTAACTTTGCAAGCTCAAACCACTCATCGCAATGCCTTGCATGACAAAATAAGCATACCCACAACAAGATGACATGTTATGAAGCTAACCATGGCAAGATCAAGTTCATAGCATCCATGGATCATTAGCAACAACCATGGCTAAATTGATTAACATGTTAACATTCTGCCAGGAACATTTTATAGCAAAATTAGAGCAAGAAGAAGACATGCTAGGGCACTCCATAATTGCAAACAAGGGCATGGATTGATATAGCATAACCATATGTTCAAAACATCCTTACTGAAGCATCTCAAAATAAGCATGTATATCACTGTAGCATCAAGTTTACATGGCATCAAAATAACAGCAGGAAAATGTCTTTGCAAAATTCTAAGTCACTGAAAACAACAATATCACGAAGCCTAGTTTGCATGCTTGTGCTAGTCACCAGATAGATCACAAAAATACAAGACAAGAACCTCTGTAAAGATGGCATGGCATATCTCAAAACACATGTATAGCTCATGCCCATATGAAGCACACATCAAATGTGACAAAAATGACAAATCACCATAAACTGATAAGTAGCAGCAATAAACATTTTATAGCATTCTTGCATCAATGATTTGGGCATCAAGATGAACTCCAACAAGCATGCAACAATGGAATGAAATGAAGAGCATCTCACAATGAACATTTTGATATATCATATGCCTGAAATGGAGCTACGGTCACGGAGATATGGCATCATGAACAGGGGCATACAACCTCACAGATTTGGGACTTAGAGGAAAAACAAAGTCAACCTCGGGCTTGCACGGAAAATGATGCGGTGGCGGATCTTGCCGGAGTTCGCCGGAGATAGAACGGAGAGGCGGCCGGAGTTTGGATACGTCGCCGGAGAGACGCGGGGAGGCGCCGGCGAGGTCGGTCCGAGGCGGATCCGGCCGGATCTCGCCGAATCCGATGCAGCGGGGTCGGACGAGGAGGAGCAGCGGCTGGCGAGGTTGCGGAGCGGCGGCGGTCGACGGTCGGCGATGGTGGGGCGGCGGCCGGAGGCGGCGAACGGCATGGCGGAGCCGGAGCACGCGGGCGGAGGGCGTGGGGCCATCGGGCGGCGCCAGCGGATGGGCCGGGCGGGCCCGCTACGGGCTCGCCGGGCCGCGGCGGCGGGTGCCGGTGGAGGTGCCACGTGGTGGCATGCGATAGGCGCGGGGCGGCGGCGCGATGTGTCCGGCAGGATCCGGACGTGTCCAGCGACGACGGGGGAGGATTTTAGGGTTTCGGGACCTGAATTTTGAGGGGTGCACATATTTATAGCTAGGAGGAGGTAGGAGTGTCAAAATGGGGTGTAGTTTTCGCCCACACGATTGTGATACAACGACGGAGGACATGGGAGTGGTTTAGATGGGTTATTGGGCTGTTTTGAATGGGTGTTGGGCTGCAACACACAAGAGGCCTTTGCGGTTACCCGGTTAACCGTTGGAGCATCAAACGGCCTCCAAATGGAACGAAATTTGACAGGCGGTCTACCGGTGGTGTACCAATGCCACTTGACAAATCTTGGTCCATTCCGAGAACGTTTACACCCACTCACAAAAAGAGACAAGAGGGGGCACCGGTGCCCGTGGGAGTGTCGTATTGCAAAACGGACAACGGGGAAAATGCTAGAATGCATGAGACGAGCATGTATGCAAATGCGATGCACATGATGACATGATATGAAATGCATGACATGAACAAAATGAAAAACGAAGACAAAACCCAACCACGAAGGGAATCTCATAACTTAAAGCCGAAAATGGCAAGAGTCGGAGTTACAAATATGGCAAGTTGCGTCCGGGGTGTTACAGTTTCCTCCCTTTACTATTTCACCTTTGCTAGAGGTCAGTAGCCCGCCTGAATTTCAATTCAGGGTCAGTCGAACCGCAATTAAAAGAAGCAGCACCCTCTTAGGCGCGCAGAGCACCTAGTCCCATGTTCACCGGGGAAGCGGCGCATCGGTGTTTATCATAGGGGTGTAGGGTGCAGGAGCTGCTTGCGCCCGATCTGGAGGTCAGCGGGGCTTGAATGGATGGCCGGGGGCGGTGCGGTGAGGTCGAGGGGAGGGTGCAGGCAGGGCACTGGGCCGGTGGTCGCTGCCATTTCAAGGAAGATCGTCAACACTGACTAGCTGGAGGTAGATGAAGGCGATCTGCCCGTTCTTTGTACATCGGACGGTGCAGAAAAAATGGACTGACCTATTTGTTTTCAGTCGAATGTTATTTTCATAGAATCATGTAGTAATTTAGTGTGCCATGCATGTTGTAGAGCTTTCATATGTCTCCCGTCATTTATTTCTCACCGACCTGCTATCTGCTACCTTTACACTATACTAATTGTGCACACACTTCACCCGTACTCACACTATTGTTTTTTTATGCATGGGTATTTCAGACTCTGACGCAGTGTTGATGAATGCTGAAATGAAAAGACAGAAGTCGCTCCAGTTTAATTCGAAGATAAGCACTAAGCTTTTCAGCGCTCTAAAGGATGCAGTGTCAGCAGTTGGAGACAGTAAACGTAGCTCTATAGTTGATGATCTCAATTGCCACACACAACCATCCCATGTGCTTGCTTTAACTTCGAGCTGTCAAATGTGGTTGCATGTTGCATATGGTGTCTAGCTTGTATTGCTTCCAATTTGGTTAAATTGCATCTGCTTACTTTACACATTATACCTTTGATAATGACATGCCTTCCTGTTTTTGATACATACTACATATGTCTATTAACCATGTTCATACGTCAAACTAATGCTCTTTTGTATCCCTCGTCAATCACTTATGATGAGACAGTCACCCGAGTGGGTTACTGTGAGACGCCATACTCGTTTAAAGAGTGCAGTGTCATCCTCCCCACATGATTCTCAAGAAATAGCAAGGCTAAATGAAGATAGTCAACGTAGCTCTCTAGTTGATGACCGCAATTCCCCCACACCACCATCACAGGTGCTTGCTCTAACTTCGTAGTTGATATGTGGTTGCATGTTGCATACAGTGTCTAGCTTGTAATGCTTCTAATTAGGGTAAATTGCATCTGCTTAGTTTACACATTATACCTGTGAATATGACATGCCTTCCTATTTTTGGTACACACTACATCTATGTGTTAACCTTGTTCTTACATGAAACTACCTCTCTTATGTATCCTGCATCAATCACTTACGATGAGTGATATTGCTTCTAATATGGTCAAATACATTTGTTAGGGCACCCTTTTAATTTGGCTTTTAATTTGGCAGAGTGATATTGGTTTCATCTTTCATATGGTTTCTAGCTTGCATTGATTCTAACAAGTTCAAGCACCTTGTGCTTAGTTTACACTTTATACATCATACATGTCAATATGTCACTCCGTCCTGTTTTTCATACATATTCCATCCTCCTATCATGCGGCTGCCTTACATGAAAGTAGTGTTCGTCAGTATCATGCATTAATGAGTTCTGAAGAGCAAATTTTATTCCTTTTTCTTGTGGGTTTGACTTGACAAGGCAAAATCAAGAAAGAGGAAGGAAAAGAGTTAGGAAGGCGATGATGGTGGTCCTCTGCAGCAACGTAAATGGAGCATCCGTAGCGATTCTCCTTGTACTGATAGTGCATTACAAGGTCCAAGTCTCCGGTCCCCTACTCCACCATCCAAGGTGCTGGCTCTAACTTGGCAGTGTGATATCTGGTTGCATGTTGCATATGGTGTCTAGCTTGTATTGCTCCTAATTAGTGTAAACTGCATCTGCTTGGCTTACACATGATACGTGTGAATATGACATGCTTTCCTGTTTTTGGTACATACTATATGTGTCTATCACACCATGTTCTTACATGAAACTACTCTTCTTGTGTATCCTGCATCAGTCACTTATGATGGAACACCTTTAAGTTGGCAGTGTGATATTGGTTTGCATCTTGAATATGATTTCTAGCATGTATTGCTTCTAGTTTGATGAACGCCGCCTATGACGCGACAGTTTTAACTTGGCAGAGTGATATTGATTGCACCTTTCATATGGTGTCTAGTTTGCAGTGCTTCTAATTTGTTGAAGTGCCTTCTGCTTAGTTACCACATCATAGGTGTGAATATGTCAAGCCATCCATTTTTTCATACATATTCCATCCTCGTATCATGACTTTGCCTCTCATCAAAGTAGTGTTCGTTAGTATCATGCATGAATGGGTTCTGAAGAGCGAATTATATTCCTTTTTCTTGTCGGTTTGACCTCACAATGCAAAATCAATAAAGCTGAAGGAAATTGGCAAGGCATTGGATGTTGGTGGTCCTTCCGAGCAACTGAAACAAAGGTCCTCTACAGATTCTACTCCGCCATCCTCCCAACAAGATTCGCAAGACAACGCAAGGCTAGACAGTCAGTGTAGCTGTGTAGATGATGAGCACATCTCCCCTACTCCACCATCACAGGTGCTTGCTCTAACTTGGCACAAATTATATGTGGTTGCATGTTGCGTATGATGTCTAGCTTGTATTGCTTCTAACTTTGTTGAATTGCATCTGCTTACTTTACACATAATGCCTGTGAATATGACACGTGTTCCTGTTTCTAGAACATACGTGTGCATGATGAGCACATCTCCCCTACTCCACCATCACAAGTGCTTGCTCTAACTTGGCACTATTATATGTGGTTGCATGTTGCGTATGATGTCTAGCTTGTATTGCTTCTAACTTTGTTGAATTGCATGTGCTTACTTTACACATAATGCCTGTGAATATGACACGTGTTCCTGTTTCTAGAACATACATGTACATGATGAGCACATCTCCCCTACTCCACCATCACAGGTGCTTGCTCTAACTTGGAATTGTTATATGTGGCTGCGTTTTCCGTATGATGTCTAGTTTGTATTGCTTCTGATTATGTTGAATTGCATCTGCGTAGCTTACAACCTATACCTGCAACGATCACTTACCCATAAGACACATTTAACTTGGGACTGTGATGTAGGTTGCATCTTGCATTGTCTTCTAGCTTGTACTGCTTCTAATTTCTTGAAATGGAACTTATGACGAGACACTTTTTACCTGATAGAGTGATATTGGTTGCATGTTCATATGGTGCCTAGCTTTCATTTCTTATAATTTTGTTGAAATGCCTTCCACTTACTGTTTTTCATACATATTCCATCCTCCTATCGTACGTGTGAATATGAAACATTGTCTTTTTTGTATATATTCCATCCTCCTATCATGCGCTTGCCTTACATCAAAGTAGTGTTCGTCTGTATCATGCATCAACCAGTTATGCAGAGCTAATTTTATTCATCTTCTTGTGGTTTTGACTTCATAAGGCAATATCGGAAAATAGGAAGGAAAAGAGTAAGTTAGGGGATGTTGGTGGTCCTCCGCACCGACGCAAACAGAGACTCTAGATTTGCCACTACTATTGCTAATGAAGTTGAAGTGCCAAGTCTATATGATGAGTTCATCTCCCATACTCCACCATCGCAGGTGCTTGCTCTAAGTTGACAGTGTGATAATTGGTTTCATGTTGCATATGTTGTCTAGCCTGTATTTCTTCTATTTTGATTAAATTGCACCTGCTGAGTTTATACGTTATACATGTGCATATGACATGGCGTTCTGTGTCTAGAATACACTGCATCTATCTATCATACCATGTTCTTACATCAAAGTACTGCTGTTGTGTATCCCGCATAAGTCACTCATGATTGGATGCTTTTAACATGGCAGTTTGATAGTGGATGCATCTTGCATTGATTTCTATGTTGTACTGCTTCTAATTTTTTGAAGTGCCACTTATGACAAGACACTTTTAACTTGGTAGAGTAATATTGGTTGCATCTTTCATATGGTGTCTAACTTGCATTACTTCTATTTTCTTGAAAATCCTTCTGCTTAGTTTACACATCGTACCTGTGAATATGTCATGCCGTCCTGTTTTTCTTACATATTCCATCCTCATACGGTTGTCTTACATCAAAGTATTGCTTGTCTGTATCATGCATCAATGAGTTCTGAAGAGCGATTTTATTCTTTTGTGTTGTGGGTACGGCTTCACATGGCAAAGTCAAAAAAGAGCAAGGAAAATAATATAGTAGGGAGTGGTGTTACTCATCGGGAGAAATGGAAAAGGATCTGCCGTCCAGATTATGTTGGTACTTATAGTGCAGTAGAAGGTCCAAGTCCACCGGCTAAATCTACAAACACAGTATCACTTGCTCCACTAGCTACAACATCTGCTTCAACTATACCAGCATCTCAACGAGTTACTCGTTCGTTTGCTCCGGAACTGGCCAGTTCCCGAGCTGCCTTCACACCTAACACTACTTCCGAAGCACTGCTGACACGACAGGACTTGGCAAGATCAGATGAACCTCATGAGCATCAACACTAAGATGGTACCTGACCGAGTCAAGTTGCAGTTGCCTGCTCCTTTATATGTACTCTCACATTTTGATATACACTAACACTTTCCATATTCGTTGTTGAACTAGCACCACGACGCAAGCGGAAACAGACATCAGGGATAATGCTTGACATATTAACAAAATCTAAAGGAGAAAGAATGGAGATCCATTTTGAGGCAGGTTTAAAAAGGCCACGTGATGCTATAGAGTCAGCCAAGTTAGTATTAGAGGCAACCATTGCCGTTAGGTGCCATGCACGCATCCTCCCAATGTGGATCCAGTACAGGAATGAGAAAGACAATACCCAGTTTAACACCTTCCTTGACAATTTATCCGTAAGTAATGTTATTCATCACAATTAGTAATATTGTCTTGCTCTGTCCCATACTTTCTAGCTTCCTCCTAATAAGACTCACATTCTTTTTTCAACAGATAAGGTTCAAGTTGGATCCGAAAGATGATGCAACTAAACAAGCATGCACTCATGTTTTTCAGTCTGCTCTGCGACAGTATTGGTACCACCTTAGAAAATCTCACTTTGAAGGCAAGGCTAACAATGAAATCGCCCAAACATCTCCATTGGAATATATTACAGATGAAGACTGGACAACCCTCGTTAAACACTGGTTTGATCCAAAGTATCAGGTCGGCTATATGTATTTGATCAGACCACATATTGAACTTGTATTTATGTATGTGCCTTACAAGTGTATCTTCTTCTAGGCTAACTGTTTAAAGAACAAGACCAACCGGTCTAAAGTGAAATTCCAACAGACAACAGGATCTCGTAGCTATATTGCACACTGCGAGGCTCTTGTAAATAGCTGCTACTTCCTTCTTCTTTTTTGTGCCATATTATCGTATCTATATTGACTTGTTCCAAATATAGAGGAAAGCCTGTGCGGACCAAAAAGAACCTGAACCGAATGCAGTGCAAATCTTCAAGGATTTCCACACCAGCAAGATGAAGGGCATGAGCACACCAGTTCAAGCCGCTGTTGTAAGTCCTTACTCCTCCTGCCTTTGAACTGATTGGTACTGTGGTGTGTTCATTTAACTACTTGGTTTGCAGCCAATGTCAGTTACTATGTTCACTTTTATACACAGTTGTCTTAACGTATCATTTCACCTTACATGGTTTAAAAGAGATGAAGGATATTCTTTTGGTCTTCATCTGTATTCTAGTTGTTATGTTCACATGCGCACACAATGATAAAATAGCTTGTTTGTTTTATATCTGTTTTCCCATGATATGAATGATGTCATACTATGTTCATCCTACTTTAAACCATGTCTCTTTATCCTTAGATGTCAACGAATGTGAGGAAATAGACAATATAGTAGGCATGTTACATGGACATATGTTCCGAAAGTGATTTAATTATGTAGTTGGCACTACAATACACGCTAATGTATTACAGTAGTTCACCAAAATAAGTTATGTATAAACGTGTAACCTATTTTATTTGTTTTTGTCTCATTAGTAACTTATCTGGTACACTAATCTACAAGTTCAAACTTTCAGGAAGCTATGGAAAAAAATGATTGAACAACCACAACCACCTGAAGGTGATGAGGCTACCACAGGCACAATGTCACCTCTTGCTGCAGTGCGTCAGTATCTCTCCACTAACAGTGCAAAAAGCACCTTCCTACATAATTCTGGGTTGGTTGTCAAGGTAACCTCGTCCAAATCGCCTATTGAAAAAAATCTTCCTGCTAGACAGAGTGATATATCTATGCTCCAGACACAAGTCCAATCCCTAATGGGCGTCGTTTTGGAATCAAGAATAGTGGTTGACAAATGTCGTCAAGATATGAATGGTTTTGAAACCAGACTATCAGACATTCGCTTCGTTGTTCAAGAGCAATGGCGGAAAAAGGTGAAGATCGTGCTGCTCCATCAGATTCTACAGCCTGAAACATTAGCACTCAGGCCAAATGATCTGTGCTTCTATACATCTGATGGTGCTTTTATCTGCAAGGACTATAAACTTTATGCCAACAAGCCTTTTGTTGTATGGTTGGAATTTATTTTGTTGTGATACAACATTTATGATGCTGCCAAAGGCTGCAATAATTACGACGCTATTTTTGTATAGTGTAGGTTTATCTTAGTAATGTATTCGGCCAAAAGCTTCATAGGAGCCCAACATGCCAACATTCGTCGGGCCCATTCCAATTGGGCTAAAAACGATTATGGGCCGAAATTTGCATGTAGCCCACTAAAAATATCTGGGCCTAAATCAGCATAAGATTTCATATTTTTCTGGTAGGCCTGTGCCCATAGTGGGCCTTTAATAGGCCTAAACATAATTTGGGCCCTCAGTAACAATAGGCCATTTACATGTCTAAATATCTCGAGCCCATAAAAAACATGGGCCTTTAAAAGATCGAAAGTGAGATTGGGCCCTGATTGTGCCAAATAACCCACTGGTCTTAGCAGGCCAAAATGGTGGCCCATTTACGATGCAGATCTTTCACAGGACGAAATTCGGACGGGCCATAAATGCGCAGACCTAATACATGGGCCTTTAATAGGCTGGAAGTTCGGTCGGGCTAGATTATCGTCATTTTTATATGGGCCGTTAATGGGCCTGATGTGACGTTGGGCCACATATGGCCCATGGATTTCGTCCGACGTTAACAGGCCGAAAATCACAATAGGCCGAAAGTGGCCCAAATCTATAGTGGCCCTCTAATAGGCCAAATGTCAGACATGGCCGAATATGACCCAAATCCTTCACGGTCGTTTATGGGCCGAAAGTTTCAATGGTCTGTAAATGGACCCAAATGAAGCAGGACCTTAACATGCCAGAAATACACCGGGCCGTAATTCGGCCCATATACTTAGCGGACTATTAACGGGCCAGAAGTGACCATGGGCCGCGATGATGACAAGTTTAGGATAGGTCGTTGATGGGCCGATTTGACACTAGCCGTACGGGCCTTAATTGAGAATGTTGGGCCTTTAGCTGGGCCGGCCCATTATGGTCTGCAAAATCTTTTGGGCCTTTAGCTGCGCTGACCCATTATGGCCCGCAAAATCTCATGGGATTTAGCTGGGTCGGCCCATTATGATACACAAAATCTCATGGGCCTTTTGCTGGGCCGGCCCATTATGGACCACAAAATCTTGTGGGCCTTTAGTTGGGCCGGCCCATTTAAACTTTATGGGCCGCTTTTGGCCGGTCCACGTGTCAACATATCATAGGCGCATCTCGCCCATTGGATGAGTGACACCTGTGCCAACATGGAGCTGACACATGTTTCCGTCAGCCAATCAGAATTTTACATGTGGAAAATCCCAATTGGTCTGGATTGTTAACAGGTTATCGGATCCAAAACCGGACCCGATAGCTTAACGGCGTTCCTGTTACGGTGGATGCCACGTGTCGGTCACACTTGACGAAAGACTTCTGTGACGCGTGATTTATCATCATGGAAGTGGACACTTTTGTGATGATAATTTTGGTAATGTCATGGAACACTTCTACGATAGCACATGTATAACTATCTTGATTCTGTCATAAATTTGTCATGGATGTACATGCATGACAGAAAACGTGACCTACTGTGGCAAACACGTATCATCACAGAAGTGTATTTTTTTGTAGTGTTCTCTTTCTTTTTTTCCAACCAGACTATCACCCCTTTCCATTAATTGCTTAACGGAAATATAAACTTTAGTACATAGGACCAGGTTCAACTAGGAAACAAAAAAACACACACCCGAATATGAGAGGGAAAGGGGTTTAGCGAGTTGGAGCACTACCAGGAAACCCGCCGCAGATGCAAAACGGACATCTACTATGGGGCAAAAACCTGATAACACTACTATACTCCCTCCGTCCATGAATAAGTGTACGTCTAGTTTTTGTCCTAAGTCAAAGTTTTAAAACTTCGACCAACTTTATAGGGAAAAACAGCAGCATTTATGAAACTAAATTAGTATCAATAGACCTGTTTCGAAATGTACTTTCATAATATACCAATTTGAGGTCATATATGTTACTATTCTTTTCTATATAGTTGGTCAAAATTTTAAAACCTTGACTTAGGACAAAAGCTAGATGTACACTTATTCGTGGACGGAGGGAGTACGCCTTAAGCCCACGAACTAGAGATAAGACCAACCAACAACAACCAGATCTAACGAGAACCCCCAGCAGGCATCAAACCTCAGTGGGGGGATTGTTGGGGAACGTAGTAATTTCAAAAAAATTCCTACGTACACGCAAGATCATGGTGATGCATAGCAATGAGAGGGGAGAGTGTCGTCCACGTACCCTCGTTGACCGTTAAGCGTAAGCGTTATGACAACGCGGTTGATGTAGTCGTACGTCTTCCCGATCGACCGGTCCTCAGTACCGAACATACGGCACCTCCGCGTTCAGCACACGTTCAGCTCGGTGACGTCCCACGACCTCACGATCCAGTAGAGCTCGAGGGAGATTTTCATCAGCACGACGGCGTGGTGATGATGTTGATGAAGCTACCGTCGCAGGGCTTCGCCAAAGCACCACTACGGTATGACCGAGGTGGGTTATGGTGGAGGGGGGCACCGCACACGGCTGGGAGAGATCAATGATCAACTTGTGTGTTCTAGGGTGCCCCCCTGCCCCGTATATAAAGGAGCAAAGGGGGAGGCCGGCCGGCCCTGTAGGGCGCGCCAGGAGGAGGAGTCCTCCTCCTAGTAGGAGTAGGACTCCCCTCTTTCCTACTCCTACTAGGAGGGGAAAGGATGGGGGAGAAGGAGAAGGAAAGGGGGGCGCCCCCCCCCCCTTCCTAGTCCAATTCCGACTAGAGGGGGAGGGGGCACGTGGCCTTCCATGGCCGGCCCCTTTATCTCTCCACTAGGGCCCAACAAGGCCTATTAACCCCCGAGGGGTTCCGGTAACCCCTCCGGCACTCCGGTAAAATCCCGATTTCACCCGGAACTCTTCCGATGTCCAAATGTAGGCTTCCAATATATCAATCTTTATGTCTCTGCCATTTCGAGACTCCTTGTCGTGTCTGTGATCATATCCGGGACTCCGAACTACCTTTGGTACATCAAAACATATAAACTCATAATATCGATCGTCACAGAACTTTAAGCGTGCGGACCCTACGGGTTCGAGAGCTATGTAGACACTACCGAGACATGTCTCCGGTCAATAACCAATAGCGGAACCTGGATGCTCATATTGGTTCCTACATATTCTACGAAGATCTTTATCGGTCAAACCGCATAACAACATATGTTGTTCCCTTTGTCATCGGTATGTTACTTGCTCGAGATTCGATCGTCGGTATCTCAATACCTAGCTCAATCTCGTTACCGACAAGTCTCTTTACTCGTTCTGTAATGCATCATCCCGCAACTAACTCATTAGTCACATTGCTTGCAAGGCTTATAGTGATGTGCATTACCGAGAGGGCCTAGAGATACCTCTCCGACAATCGGAGTGACAAATCCTATTCTTGATCTATGCTAACTCCACGAACACCATCAGAGACACCTGTAGAGCACCTTTATAATCACCCAGTTATGTTGTGACGTTTGGTAGCACACAAAGTGTTCCTCCGGTATTCGGGAGTTGCATAATCTCATAGTCATAGGAACATGTATAAGTCATGAAGAAAGCAATAGCAGTAAACTAAACGATCAAGTGCTAAGATAACGGAATGGGTCAAGTCAATCACATCATTCTCCTAATGATGTGATCCCGTTGATCAAGTGACAACTCATGTCTATGGCTAGGAAACATAACCATCATTGATTCAACGAGCTAGTCAAGTAGAGGCAAAATAGTGACAATCTATTTGTCTATGTATTCACACATGTACTAAGTTTCCGGTTAATACAATTCTAGCATGAATAATAAACATTTATCATGATATAAGGAAATAAATAATAACTTCATTAGTGCCTCTAGGGCATATTTCCTTCAGTCTCCCACTTGCACTAGAGTCAATAATGTAGTTCACATCTTTATGTGATTAGTTCACATCTCCATGTGACTAATACCCAAAAGGGTTTACTAGAGTCAATAATCTAGTTCACATCACTATGTGATTAACACCCAAGAGTGATCATGTTTTGCTTGCGAGAGAAGTTTAGTCTACGGGTCTGCAACATTCAGATCCATGTGTATTTCGCAAAGTTCTATGTCTACAATGCTCTACATGGAGCTACTCTAGCTAATTGCTCCCACTTTCAATATGTATCCAGATCGAGACTTAGAGTCATCTAGATCGATGTAAAAAGCTTGCATTGACGTAACTCTTTATGATGAACTCTTTTATCACCTCCATAATCAAGAAATATTTCCTTAGTCCTCTAAGGATAATTTTGACCGCTGTCAACTGATCTACTCCTAGATCACTATTGTAATCCCTTGCCAGAATCATGCTAAGGTATAAAATAGGACTGGTAAACAACATAGCATACTTTATAGAACCTATGACTGAGGCATAGGGAATGACTTTTCATTCTCTTTCTATTTTCTGTTGTGGTCGGGTTTTGAGTCTTTACTCAACTTCACACCTTGCAACACAGGCAAGAACTCCTTCTTTGACTGTTCCTTTTTGAACTACTTCAAAATCTTGTCAAGGTTGTACTCATTGAAAATATATCAAACGTCTTGATCTATCTCTATAGATCTTGATGCTCAATATGTAAGTAACTTCATCGAGGTCTTTCTTTGAAAAACTCTTTTCAAACACTCCTTTATGCTTTCCAGAAAATTCTACATTATTTCCGATCAATAATATGTCATTCACATATACTTATCAGAAATGTTGTAGTGCTCCCACTCACTTTCTTGTAAATACAGGCTTCACCGCAAGTCTGTATAAAACCATATGCTTTGATCACTTTATGGAAGCATATATTCCAACTCCGAGATGCTTGCACCAGTCCATAGATGGATCGCTGGAGCTTTCTCACTTTGTTAGCACCTTTAGTATCGACAAAACCTTCTGGTTGCATCATATACAACTTCTTCTTTAAGAAATCCATTAAGGAATGCAGTTTTGACATCCATTTGCCAGATTTCATAAAATGTGGCAACTGCTAACATGATTCAGACAGACTTTTAAGAATCGATACGAGTGAGAAAATCTCATCGTAGTTAACACCTTGAACTTGTCGAAAATATTTTGCGACAATTCGAGCTTTGTAGATAGTAACACTACTATCAGTGACCGTCTTCCTCTTGAAGATCCATTTATTCTCAATGACTCACCGATGGGAAAGTCAATCAAAGTCCATACTTTGTTCTCATACATGGATCTCATCTCAAATTTCATGGCCTCAAGCCATTTCGCAGAATCTGGGCTCATCATCGCTTCCTCATAGTTCATAGGTTCATCATGGTCTAGTAACATGATTTCCAGAAAGGATTACCGTACCACTCTGGTGCGGACCATACTCTGGTTGTCCTACGAGGTTTGGTAGTAACTTGATCTGAAGTTTCATGATCATCATCATTAGCTTCCTCACTAATTGGTGTAGAGATCACTAGCACTGATTTCTGTGATGAACTACTTTCTAATTCGGGAGAAGGTACAATTACCTCATCAAGTTCTACATTCCTCCCACTCACTTGTTTCGAGAGAAACTTCTTCTCTAGAAAGGATCCACTCTTTAGTAACAAATATATTGCCTTTCGGGTCTGTGATAGAAGGTGTACCCAACATTTTCTTTTGGGTATCCTATGAAGACACACTTTTCCGATTTAGGTTTGTGCTTATCAGGCTGAAACTTTTTCACATAAGTATTACAACCCTAAACTTTAAGAAACGACAGCTTAGGTTTCTTGCTAAACCACAGTTCATAAGGCGTCGTCTCAACGGATTTAGATGGTGCCATATTTAACGTGAATGCAGCCGTCTCTAAAGCATAACCCCAAAATGATAGCCGTAAATCAGTAAGAGACATCATAGATCACACCATATCTAGTAGATTACGATTACGATGTTCGGACACACCATTACGTTGTGGTGTTCCGGGTGGCATGAGTTGCGAAACTATTCCGCATTGTTTCAAATGTAGACCAAACTCGTAACTCAAATATTCTCCTCCACGATCAGATCGTAGAAACTTTATTTTCTTGTTACGATCATTTTCCACTTCACTCTGAAATTCTTTGAACTTTTCAAATGTTTCAGACTTATGTTTCATTAAGTAGATATACCCATATCTGCTCAAATCATCGGTGAAGGTGAGAAAATAACGATACCCGCCACGAGCCTCAATATTCATCGGATCACATACATCAGTATGTATGATTTCCAACATATCCGTTGCTCGCTCCATTGTTCCGGAGAATGGTGTTTTAGTCATCTTGCCCATGAGGCATGGTTCGCAAGTACCAAGTGATTCATAATCAAGTGATTCCAGAAGTCCATCGGTATGGAGTTTCTTGATGCGCTTTACACCAATATGACCCAAACGGCAGTGCCACAAATAAGTTGCACTATCATTATCAACTCTGTATCTTTTGGCTTTAACATTATGAATATGTGTATCACTACTATCGAGATTCATCACAAATAGACCACTCTTCAAGGGTGCATGACCATAAAAGATATTACTCATATAAATAGAACAACCATTATTCTCAGATTTAAATGAATAACTATCTCGCATCATGCTTAACGCAGGCACCAAATAACAATTATTCAGGTCTAAAATTAATCCCGAAGGTAGATGTAGAGGTAGAGTGCCGACGGCGATCACATCAACTTTGGAACCATTTCCCACGCGCATCGTCACCTCATCCTTAGCCAGTCTTCGCTTAATCCATAGTTCCTGTTTTGAGTTGCAAATATTAGCAACAGAACCCGTATCAAATACCCAGGTGCTACTGCGAGCTCTAGTAAGGTACACATTAATAACATGTATATCACATATACCTTTGTTCACCTTGCCATCCTTCTTATCCGCCTAATACTTGGGGCAGTTCCTCTTCTAGTGACCAGTCTGTTTGCAGTAGAAGCACTCAGTCTCAGGCTTAGGTCCAGACTTGGGTTTCTTCTCCTGAGAAGCAACTTGTTTGCCATTCTTTTTGAAGTTCCCCTTCTTCTTCCCTTTACCCTTTTTCTTGAAACTGGTGGTCTTGTTGACCATCAACACTTGATGCTCCTTCTTGATTTCTACATCCGCCGCCTTTAGCATTGCGAAGAGCTCGGGAACTGTCTTATTCATCCCTTTCATATTATAGTTCATCACGAAGCTCTTGTAGCTTGGTGGCAGTGATTGAAGAACTCTATCAATGTCACTATCAATAGGAAGATTAACTCCCAGTTGAGTCAAGTGGTTATGGTACCCACACATTCTGAGTATATGTTCACTGACAGAACTATTCTCCTCCATCTTGCAGTTGTAGAACTTATTGGAGGCTTCATATCTCTCAATCTGGGCATTTTCTTGAAATATTAACTTCAACTCCTGGAACATCTCATATGCTCCATGACGTTCAAAATGTCGTTGAAGTCCCAGTTCTAAGCCGTAAAGCATGGCACATTGAACTATCGAATAGTCATCAACTTTACAATGCCAGACGTTCTTAATGTCATCAGCAGCATCTGGAGCAGGCCTGGCACCTAGCAGTGCTTCCAGGACATAATTCTTCTGTGCAGCAATAAGGATAATCGTCAAGTTACGGACCCAGTCCGTGTAATTGCTACCATCATCTTTCAATTTTGCTTTCTCTAGGAACGCATTAAAATTCAACGGAACAACAACACGGGCCATCTATCTACAACAACATAGATAAGCAAAATACTAATAGGTACTAAGTTCATGATAAATTTAAGTTCAATTAATCATATTACTTAAGAACTCCCACTTAGATAGATATCCCTCTAATCATCTAAGTGATCACATGATCCATGTCAACTAAACCATAACCGATCATCACGTGAGATGGAGTAGTTTTCAATGGTGTGAAGGAAATATGCCCTAGAGGCAATAAAGTTATTATTTATTTCCTTATATCATGATAAATGTTTATTATTCATTCTAGAATTGTATTAACCGGAAACATAATACATGTGTGAATACATAGACAAAAACAGAGAGTCACTAGTATGCCTCTACTTGACTAGCTCGTTAATCAAAGATGGTTATGTTTCCTAACCATAGACATGAGTTGTCATTTGATTAATGAGATCACATCATTAGGAGAATGATGTGATTGACTTGACCCATTCTGTTAGCTTAGCACTTGATCGTTTAGTTTGTTGCTATTACTTTCTTCATAACTTATACATGTTCCTATGACTATGAGATTATGCAACTCCCGTTTACCGGAGGAACACTTTGTGTGCTACCAAACGTCACAACGTAAGTGGGTGATTATAAAGGTGCTCTTCAGGTGTCTCCAAAGGTACTTCTTGGGTTGGCGTATTTCGAGATTAGGATTTGTCACTCCGATTGTCGGAGAGGTATCTCTGGGCCCTCTCGGTAATGCACATCACTCAAGCCTTGCAAGCATTGCAACTAATAAGTTAATTGCAGGATGATGTATTACAGAACGAGCAAAGAGACTTGCCGATAACGAGATTGAACTAGGTATTGAGATACTGACGATCGAATCTCGGACAAGTAACATACCGATGACAAAGGGAACAACGTATGTTGTTATGCGGTCTGACCGATAAAGATCTTCGTAGAATATTTAGGAGCCAATATGAGCATCCAGGTTCCGCTATTGGTTATTGACCGGAGACGTGTCTCGGTCATGTCTACATACTTCTCGAACCCGTAGGGTCCGCACGCTTAAAGTTCGGTGACGATCGTAATTAGGGTTTTTGTGTTTTGATGTACCGAAGGTTGTTCGGAGTCCCGGATGTGATCACGGACATGACGAGGAGTCTCGAAATGGTTGAGGCATAAAGATTGATATATTGGAAGCCTATATTTGGATATCAGAAATGTTCCGGGTGAAATCGGGATTTTACCGGAGTACCGGGGGGTTACAGGAACCCCCCGGGGGTTATTGGGCCTACATGGGCCATAAGGGAGAAGAGGAGGGCCGACCAGGACAGGCCGCGCGCCCCCTCCTCCGAATAGGACAAGGAAGGGGGGCGGTACCCCCCTTTCCTCTTTCTCCCTTCCTCCTTCCTTTCCCAACAAGGCAGGAGGGGGGAGTCCTACTCCCGGTTGGAGTAGGACTCCTCCAGGCGCACCCATAGGGCTGGCCGCACCTCCCTCTCTCCCTCCTTTATATACTGAGGCAAGGGGCACCCCATGACACACAAGTTGATCCTCGTGATCGTTCCTTAGCCGTGTGCGGTGCCCCCTTCCACCATATTCCACCTCGGCCATATCGTAGCGGTGCTTAGGTGAAGCCCTGCGTCGGTAGAACATTATCACCGTCATCACGCCGTCGTGCTGATGAAACTCTCCCTTAACGTTTTGCCGGATCGGAACTCGAGGGACGTCACCGAGTTGAACGTGTGCAGAACTCGGAGGTGTCGTACGTTCGGTACTTAGATCGGTCGGATCGGGAAGACGTACGACTACTTCCTCTATGTTGTGTCAACACTTCCGTTGCCGGTCTACTAGGGTATGTAGACAACACTCTCCCCTCTCGTTGCTATGCATCACCATGATCTTGCGTGTGTGTAGGAAATTTTTGAAATTACTACGTTTCCCAACAGTGGCATCCGAGCCTAGGTTTTATGCGTTGATGTTGTGCACGAGTAGAACACAAGTGAGTTGTGGGCGATATCAGTCATACTGCTTACCAACATGTCATACTTTGGTTCGGCGGTATTGTTGGATGAAGCAGCCCGGACCGACATTACGCGTACGCTTACGCGAGACTGGTTCTACCGACGTGCTTTGCACACAGGTGGCTGGCGGGTGTCAGTTTCTCCAACTTTAGTTGAACCAAGTGTGGCTACGCCTGGTCCTTGCGAAGGTTAAAACAGCACCAACTTGACAAACTATCGTTGTGGTTTTGATGCGTAGGTAAGAACGGTTCTTGCTAAGCCCGTAGCGGCCACGTAAAACTTGCAACAACAAAGTAGAGGACGTCTAACTTGTTTTTGCAGGGCATGTTGTGATGTGATATGGTCAAGACATGATGCTAAATTTTATTGTATGAGCTGATCATGTTTTGTAACCAAGTTATCGGCAACTGGCAGGAGCCATATGGTTGTCTCTTTATTGTATGCAATGCAATTGCGATGTAATGCTTTACTTTATCACTAAGCGGTAGCGATAGTCGTGGAAGCATAAGATTGGCGAGATGACAACGATGCTACGATGGTGGTCAAGGTGTCGCGCCGGTGACGATGTTGATCATGAAGGTGCTTCGGAGATGGAGATCGCAAGCACAAGATGATGATGGTCATATCATATCACTTATATTGATTGCATGTGATGTTTATCTTTTATGCATCTTATCTTGCTTTTATTGACGGTAGCATTATAAGATGATCCCCCACTAAATTATCAAAGTATAAGTGTTCTCCCTGAGTATGCACCGTTGCGAAAGTTCTTCGTGCTGAGACACCACGTGATGATCCGGTGTGATAGGCTCTATGTTCAAATACAACGGGTGCAAAACAGTTGCACACGTGGAATACTCAGGTTTAACTTGATGAGCCTAGCATATAACAGATATGGCCTCGGAACACGGAGACCGAAAGGTCGAGCGTGAATCATATAGTAGATATGATCAACATATTGATGTTCACCATTGATACTACTCCATCTCACGTGATGATCGGACATGGTTTAGTTGATTTGGATCACGTGATCACTTAAAGGATTAGAGGGATATCTTTCTAAGTGGGAGTTGTTAAGTAATATGATTAATTGAACTTAAATTTATCATGAACTTAGTACCTGATAGTATCTTGCTTGTATATGTTTGATTGTAGATAGATGGCTCGTGTTGTTGTTCCATTGAATTTTAATGCGTTCCTTGAGAAAGCAAAGTTGAAAGATGATGGTAGCAATTACACAGACTGGGTCCGTAACTTGAGGATTATCCTCATTGCTGCACAGAAGAATTACATCATGGAAGCACCGCTAAGTGCCAAGCCTGCTGCAGGAGCGACACCAGATGTTATGAACGTCTGGCAGAGCAAAGCTGATGACTACTCAATAGTTCAGTGTGCCATGCTTTATGGCTTAGAACCGGGTCTTCAACGACGTTTTGAACGTCATGGAGCATATGAGATGTTCCAGGAGTTGAAGTTAATATTTCAAGCAAATGCCCGGATTGAGAGATATGAAGTCTCCAATAAGTTCTATAGCTGCAAGATGGAGGAGAATAGTTCTGTCAGTGAACATATACTCAAAATGTCTGGGTATCATAATCACTTGACTCAACTGGGGGTTAATCTTCCTGTTGATAGTGTCATTGACAGAGTTCTTCAATCACTGGCACCAAGCTACAAAAGCTTCATGATGAATTATAATATGCAAGGGATGAATTAAACTATTCCTGAGCTCTTCGCGATGCTAAAAGCCATGGAGGTAGAAATCAAGAAGGAGCATCAAGTGTTGATGGTCAATAAGACCACCAGTTTCAAGAAAAAGGGCAAAGGGAAGAAGAAAGGGAACTTCAAGAAGAACAGCAAACAAGTTGCTTCTCAGGAGAAGAAACCCAAGTCTGGACCTAAGCCTGAGACTGAGTGCTTCTACTGCAAGCAGACTGGTCACTGGAAGCGGAACTGCCCCAAGTATTTGGCGGATAAGAAGGATGGCAAAGTGAACAAAGGTATATGTGATATACATGTTCTTGATGTGTACCTTACTAATGCTTGCAGTAGCACCTGGGTATTTGATACTGGTTCTGTTGCTAACATTTGCAACTCGAAACAGGGGCTACGGATTAAGCGAAGATTGGCTAAGGACGAGGTGACGATGCGCGTGGGAAATGGTTCCAAAGTCGATGTGATCGCGGTCGGCACGCTACCTCTACATCTACCTTCGAGATTAGTATTAGACCTAAATAATTGTTATTTGGTGCCAGCGTTGAGCATGAACATTATATCTGGATCTTGTTTGATGTGAGACCGTTATTCGTTTAAATAAGAGAATAATGGTTGTTCTATTTATATGAGTAATATCTTTTATGGTCATGCACCCTTGAAGAGTGGTCTATTTTTGATGAATCTCGATAGTAGTGATACACATATTCATAATGTTGAAATCAAAAGATGCAGAGTTGATAATGACAGTGCAACTTATTTGTGGCACTGCCGTTTAGGTCACATCGGTGTAAAGCGCATGAAGAAACTCCATACTGATGGACTTTTGGAACTACTTGATTATGAATCACTTGGTACTTGCGAACCGTGCCTCATGGGTAAGATGACTAAAACGCCGTTCTCCGGTACTATGGAGAGAGCAACGGATTTTTTGGAAATCATACATACAGATGTATGTGGTCCAATGAATGTTGAGGCTCGTGGCGGATATCGTTATTTTCTCACCTTCACAGATGATTTAAGCAGATATGGGTATATCTACTTAATGAAACATAAGTCTGGAACATTTGAAAAGTTCAAAGAATTTCAGAGTGAAGTTGAAAATCATCGTAAAAATAAAATAAAGTTTCTACGATCTGATCGTGGAGGAGAATATTTGACTTACGAGTTTGGTCTACATTTGAAACAATGCGGAATAGTTTCGCAACTCATGCCACCCGGAACACCACAGCGTAATGGTGTGTCCGAATGTCGTAATCGTACTTTATTAGATATGGTGCGATCTATGATGTCTCTTACTGATTTACCGTTATCGTTTTGGGGTTATGCTTTAGAGACGGCTGCATTCACGTTAAATAGGACACCATTGAAATCCATCGAGACGACGCTTTATGAACTGTGGTTTGGCAAGAAACCAAAGTTGTCGTTTCTGAAAGTTTGGGGCTGCGATGCTTATGTGAAAAATCTTCAACCTGATAAGCTCGAACCCAAATCGGAGAAATGTGTCTTCATAGGATACCCAAAGGAGACTTTTGGGAACGCCTTCTATCACAGATCCGAAGGCAAAACTTTTGTTGCTAAATTCGGAGTTTTTCTAGAGAAGGAGTTTCTCTCGAAAGAAGTGAGTGGGAGAAAAGTAGAACTTGATGAGGTAACTGTACTTGCTCCCTTATTGGAAAGTAGTACGTCACAAAAACTGGTTTTTGTGACACCTACACAAATTAGTGATGAAGCTAATGATAATGATCATGAAACTTCAGATCAAGTTACTACCAAACCTCGTAGATCAACCAGAGTAAGATCCGCACCAGAGTGGTATGGTAATCCTGTTCTGGAAGTCATGCTACTAGATCATGATGAACCTACGAACTATGAAGAAGCGATGGTGAGCCCAGATTCCGCAAAATGGCTAGAAGCCATGAAATCTGAGATGGGATCCATGTATGAGAACAAAGTGTGGACTTTGGTTGACTTGCTCGTTGATCGGCAAGCAATTGAGAATAAATGGATCTTCAAGAAGAAGACTGACGGTGACGGTAATGTTACTGTCTACAAAGCTCGACTTGTTGCAAAAGGTTTTCGACAAGTTCAAGGGATTGACTACGATGAGACCTTCTCACCCGTAGCGATGCTTAAGTCTGTCCGAATCATGTTAGCAATTGCCGCATTTTATGATTATGAAATTTGGCAAATGGATGTCAAAACTGCATTCCTGAATGGATTTCTGGAAGAAGAGTTGTATATGATGCAACCAGAAGGTTTTGTCGATCAAAGGGAGCTAACAAAGTGTGCAAGCTCCAACCATCCATTTATGGACTGGTGCAAGCCTCTCGGAGTTGGAATAAACGCTTTGATAGTGTGATCAAAGCATTTGGTTTTGTACAGACTTTTGGAGAAGCCTGTATTTACAAGAAAGTGAGTGGGAGCTCTGTAGCATTTCTGATATTATATGTGGATGACATATTATTGATTGGAAATGATATAGAATTTCTGGATAGCATAAAGGGATACTTGAATAAGAGTTTTTCAATGAAAGACCTCGGTGAAGCTGCTTACATATTGGGCATTAAGATCTATAGAGATAGATCAAGATGCTTAATTGGACTTTCACAAAGCACATACCTTGACAAGGTTTTGAAGAAGTTCAAAATGGATCAAGCAAAGAAAGGGTTCTTGCATGTGTTACATGGTGTGAAGTTCAGTAAGACTCAATGTCCGACCACCGCAGAAGATAGAGAGAAAATGAAAGATGTTCCCTATGCTTCAGCCATAGGCTCTATCATGTATGCAATGCTGTGTACCAGACCTGATGTGTGCCTTGCTATAAGTCTAGCAGGGAGGTACCAAAGTAATCCAGGAGTGGATCACTGGACATCGGTCAAGAACATCCTGAAATACCTGAAAAGGACTAAGGATATGTTTCTCGTATATGGAGGTGACAAAGAGCTCATCGTAAATGGTTACGTTGATGCAAGATTTGACACTGGTCCGGACGATTCTAAATCGCAAACCAGATACGTGTTTTTACTGAACGGTGGAGCTGTCAGTTGGTGAAGTTCTAAACAAAGCATCATGGCGGGATCTACATGTGAAGCGGAGTACGTAGCAGCTTCGGAAGCAGCAAATGAAGGAGTCTGGATGAAGGAGTTCATATCCGATCTAGGTGTCATACCTAGTGCATCGGGTCCAATGAAAATATTTTGTGACAATACTGGTGCAATTGCCTTGGCGAAGGAATCCAGATTTCACAAGAGAACCAAACACATCAAGAGATGCTTCAATTCCATTCGGGATTTAGTCCAAGTGGGAAACATAGAAATTTGCAAGATACATACGGATCTGAATGTTGCAAACCCGCTGACTAAGCCTCTTCCATGAGCAAAACATGATCAGCACCAAGGCTCCATGGGTGTTAGAATCATTACTGTGTAATCTAGATTATTGACTCTAGTGCAAGTGGGAGACTGAAGGAAATATGCCCTAGAGGCAATAATAAAGTTATTATTTATTTCCTTATATCATGATAAATGTTTATTATTCATGCTAGAATTGTATTAACCGGAAACATAATACATGTGTGAATACATAGACAAAAACAGAGAGTCACTAGTATGCCTCTACTTGACTAGCTCGTTAATCAAAGATGGTTATGTTTCCTAACCATATACATGAGTTGTCATTTGATTAACGGGATCACATGATTAGGAGAATGATGTGATTGACTTGACCCATTCCGTTAGCTTAGCACTTGATCGTTTAGTTTGTTGCTATTGCTTTCTTCATAACTTATACATGTTCCTATGACTATGAGATTATGCAACTCCCATTTACCGGAGGAACACTTTGTGTGCTACCAAACGTCACAACGTAACTGGGTGATTATAAAGGTGCTCTACAGGTGTCTCCGAAGGTACTTGTTGGGTTGGCGTATTTCGAGATTAGGATTTGTCACTCCGATTGTCGGAGAGGTATCTATGGGCCCTCTCGGTAATGCACATCACTCAAGCCTTGCAAGCATTGCAACTAATAAGTTAATTGCAGGATGATGTATTACAGAACGAGTAAAGAGACTTGCCGGTAACGAGATTGAACTAGGTATTGAGATACCGACGATCGAATCTTGGGCAAGTAACATACCGATGACAAAGGGAACAACGTATGTTGTTATGCGGTCTGACCGATAAAGATCTTCATAGAATATGTAGGAGCCAATATGAGCATCCAGGTTCCGCTATTGGTTATTGACCGGAGACGTGTCTCGGTCATGTCTACATAGTTCTCGAACCCGTAGGGTCCGCACGCTTAACGTTCGGTGAAGATCGTAATTAGGGTTTTTGTGTTTTGATGTACCGAAGGTTGTTCGGAGTCCCGGATGTGATCACGGACATGACGAGGAGTCTCGAAATGGTTGAGGCATAAAGATTGATATATTGGAAGCCTATATTTGGATATCAGAAATGTTCCGGGTGAAATCGGGATTTTACCGGAGTACCGGGGGGTTACCGGAACCCCCCCCCCCCCCCGGGGTTATTGGGCCTACATGGGCCATAAGGGAGAAGAGGAGGGCCGGCCAGGACAGGCCACACGCCCCCTCCCCCCCCCCTAGTCTGAATAGGACAAGGAAGGGGGGCGGCGCCCCCCTTTCCTCTTTCTCCCTTCCTCCTTCCTTTTCCAACAAGGCAAGAGGGGGGAGTCCTACTCCCGGTTGGAGTAGGACTCCTCCAGGCGCACCCATAGGGCTGGCCGCACCTCCCCCTCTCCCTCCTTTATATACTGAGGCAAGGGGCACCCCATGACACACAAGTTGATCCTCGTGATCGTTCCTTAGCCGTGTGCGGTGCCCCCTTCCACCATATTCCACCTCGGTCATATCGTAGCGGTGCTTAGGCGAAGCCCTGCGTCGGTAGAACATCATCACCGTCATCACGCCGTCGTGCTGACGAAACTCTCCCTCAACATTTTGCTGGATCGGAATTCGAGGGACGTCACCGAGTTGAACGTGTGCAGAACTCGGAGGTGTCGTACGTTCGGTACTTGGATCGGTCGGATCGGGAAGACGTACGACTACTTCCTCTACGTTGTGTCAACACTTCCGTTGCCGGTCTACGAGGGTACGTAGACAACACTCTCCCCTCTTGTTGCTATGCATCACCATGATCTTGCGTGTGCGTAGGAAATTTTTGAAATTACTACGTTTCCCAACATGGTGAACATCACTATGTTGATCATATCTACTATATGATTCACGCTCGACCTTTCGGTCTCAGTGTTCGAGGCCATATCTGCATATGCTAGGCTCGCCAAGTTTAACCCGAGTATTCTGCGTGTGTAAAACTGTCTTACACCCATTGTAGATGAACGTTGAGCTTATCACACCCGATCATCACGTGGTGTCTCGGCACGACGAACTTTGGCAACGGTGCATACTCAGGGAGAACACTTTACCTTGAAATTTAGTGAGAGATCATCTTTTAATGCTACCGTCCAACAAAGCAGAATAAGATGCATAAAGGATAAACATCACATGCAATCAATATAAGTGATATGATATGGCCATCATCATTTTGTGCTTTTGATCTCCATCTTCAAAGCACCGTTATGATCACCATCATCACCGGAGCGACACCTTGATCTCCATCGTAGCATCGTTGTTCTCTCACCAATTATTGCTTCTACGACTATCGCTACCGCTTAGTGATAAAGTAAAGCAATTACAGGGCGATTGCATTGCATACAATAAAGCGACAACCATATGGCTCCTGCCAGTTGCCGATAACTCTGTTACAAAACATGATAATCTCATACAATAAATATAGCATCATGTCTTGACCATATCACATCACAACATGCCCTGCAAAAATAAGCTAGACGTCCTCTACTTTGTTGTTGCAAGTTTTACATGACTGCTACGGGCTGAGCAAGAACCGTAATTACCTACGCATCAAAACCACAACGATAGTTCGTCAAGTTAGTGTTGTTTTAACCTTCTCAAGGACCGGGCGTAGCCACACTCGGTTCAACTAAAGTTGGAGAAACTGACACCCGCCAGCCGCCTGTGTGCAAAGCACGTCGGTAGAACCAGTCTCGCATAAGCGTACGCGTAATGTCGGTCCTGGCAGCTTCATCCAACAATACCGCCGAACCAAAGTATGACATGCTGGTAAGCAGTATGACTTGTATCGCCCACAACTCACTTGTGTTCTACTCGTGCATATAACATCTACACATAAACCTGGCTCGGATGCCACTATTGGGGAACGTAGTAATCTCAAAAAAAATTCTACGTACACGCAAGATCATGGTGATGCATAGCAACGAGAGGGGAGAGTTGTTGGGGATCGTAGCAGAAATTTAAAATTTTCTATGCATCAGCAAGATCAATCTATGGAGTCATCTAGCAATGAGAGAGAGAGGAGTGCATCTACATACCCTTGTAGATCGCAAGCAGAAGCGTTCAAGAGAACGGGGTTGATGGAGTCGTACTCGTCGTGGTCCAAATCACCGATGATCCTAGCGCCGAACAGACGGCACCTCCGCGTTCAACACACATATGGAGTGGAGACGTCTCCTCCTTCTTGATCCAGCAAGGGGGGAGGAGAAGTTGATGGAGATCCAGCAGCACAATGGCGTGGTGGTGGGAGCAGCGGGATTCCAGCATAGCTTCGCCAAGCGCTACTGAAGGAGGAAGGGGTGTCACGAGAGGGAGAGGGAGGCGCCAGGGCTTAGGGTGCGGTTGCCCTCCCTCCCCTCCACTATATATAGGGGCTAGGGGGCGCATGGCCCCTTGGAGATCCCATCTAGAGGGGGGCGGCCCCCGGGGCGGCGGCCCCCTTAGGGTTTCCAACCAGGGGGCGCATGCCCCCTCGGGGGCAACGGCCCCCTAGGGTTGCCAACCCTAGGCGCCTTGGACCCTTGGGTGTGGCGCACCAGCCCACCAGGGGCTGGATCCCACGTCACTTCAGCCCATGGGGCCCTCCAGCATAGGTGGCCCCACCCGGTGGACCCCCGGGACCCTTCCGGTGGTCCCGGTACAATACCGGTGACCCCCGAAACTCTCCCGGTGCCGGAAACTGGACTTCCTATATATAAATCTTTACCTCCGGACCATTCCGGAACTCCTTGTGACATCCGGGGTCTCATCCAAGACTCCGAAAAACTTTCGGTTAACCGCATACAATATCTCTACAACTCTAGCGTCACCGAACCTTAAGTGTGTAGACCCTACGGGTTCGGGAGACACGTAGACATGACCGAGACAACTCTCCGGTCAATAACCAATAGCGGGATCTGGATACCCATGTTGGCTCCCACATGCTCCACGATAATCTCATCGGATGAACCACGATGTCGAGGATTCAATCAATCCCGTATACAATTCCCTTTGTCTATCGGTACGATACTTTCCCGAGATTTGATCGTCGGTATACCGATACCTTGTTCAATCTCGTTACGGCAAGTCTCTTTACTCGTTCCCATAACACATCATCCCATGAACAACTCCTTGATCACATTGAGCTCATTATGATGATGTCCTACCGAGTGGGCGTAGAGATACCTCTCCGTCATACAGAGTGATAAATACCAGTCTCGATTCGTGCCAACCCAACAGATACTTTCGAGGATACCCGTAGTGTACCTTTATAGCCACCCAGTTACGTTGTGACGTTTGGCACACCCAAAGTACCCTTACGGTATCCGGGAGTTGCACAATCTCATGGTCTAAGGAAAGGATACTCGACATTAGAAAAGCTTTAGCAGACGAACTACATGATCTTGTGCTATGCTTAGGATTAGGTCTTGTCCATCACATCATTATCCTAATGATGTGATCCCGTTATCAATGACATCCTATGTCCATGGTTAGGAAACTGTAACCATCTATTGATCAACGAGCTAGTCAACTAGAGGCTCACTAGGGACATGTTGTGGTCTATGTATTCACACATGTATTACGATTTCCAGATAACACAATTATAGCATGAACAATAGACAATTCTCATGAACAAGGAAATATAATAATAACCATTTTATTATTGCCTCTAGGGCATATTTCCAACAGTCTCCCACTTGCACTAGAGTCAATAACCTAGTTACATTGTGATGAATTGAACACCCATAGAGTTCTGGTGTTGATCATGCTTTGCACGTGGAAGAGGTTTAGTAAACGGATCTGCGACATTCAGATCCATATGCACTTTACAAATCTCTATGTCTCCATCTTGAACATTTTCACGAATGGAGTTGAAGCGACGCTTGATATGCCTGGTCTTCTTGTGAAACCTGGGCTCCTTGGCAAGGGCAATAGCTCCAGTGTTGTCACAGAAGAGAGTCATCGGGCCCGACGCATTGGGAATAACTCCTAGGTCGGTAATGAACTCCTTCATCCAGATTGCTTCATGTGTTGCCTCCGAGGCTGCCATGTACTCCGCTTCACATGTAGATCCCGCCACGACGCTTTGCTTGCAACTGCACCAGCTGACTGCCCCACCATTCAAAATATACACGTATCCAGTTTGTGACTTGGAGTCATCCAGATCTGTGTCGATGCTAGCATCAACGTAACCCTTTACGACGAGCTCTTCGTCACCTCCATAAATGAGAAACATATCCTTAGTCCTTTTCAGGTACTTCAAGATATTCTTGACCGCTGTCCAGTGTTCCATGCCGGGATTACTTTGGTACCTTCCCACCAAACTTATGGCAAGGTTTACATCAGGTCTGGTACACAGCATGGCATACATAATAGACCCTATGGCCGAGGCATAGGGGATGACACTCATCTTTTCTCTATCTTCTGCCGTTGTCGGGCATTGAGCCGTGCTCAATCTCACACCTTGCAATATAGGCAAGAACCCCTTCTTGGACTGATCCATATTGAACTTCTTCAATATCTTGTCTATCTCTATAGATCTTGATGCCTAATATGTAAGCAGCTTCTCCAAGGTCCTTCATTGAAAAACACTTATTCAAGTAGGCCTTTATGCTTTCCAAGAGTTCTATATCATTTCCCATCAATAGTATGTCATCCACATACAATATGAGAAATGTTGCAGAGCTCCCACTCACTTTCTTGTAAACACAGGCTTCTCCATATATAAATCTGCGTAAACCCAAATGCTTTGATCATCTCATCAAAATGAATGTTCCAACTCCGAGATGCTTGCACCAGCCCATAGATCGAGCGTTGGAGCTTGCATACCTTATCAGCGTTCTTAGGATCGACAAAACCTTCTGGCTGCATCATATACAATTCTTCCTTAAGGAACCCATTAAGGAATGTCGTTTTGACGTCCATTTGCCATATCTCATAATCATAGAATGCGGCAATTGCTAACATGATTCAGACAGACTTCAGCTTCGCTACGGGTGAGAAGGTCTCATCGTAGTAAACCCCTTGAACTTGTCGATAACCCTTAGCGACAAGCCGAGCCTTATAGATGGTTACATTACCATCCGCGTCTGTCTTCTTCTTAAAGATCCATTTATTTTCTATGGCTCGCCGATCATCGGGAAAGTCAGTCAAAGTCCATACTTCGTTTTCATACATGGACCCTATCTCGGATTTCATGGCTTCAAACCATTTGTTGGAATCCAGGCCCGCCATCGCTTCTTCATAGTTCGAAGGTTCATCATTGTCTAACAACATGATTTCTAGGACAGGGTTGCCGTACCACTCTGGTGCGGAACGTGTCCTTGTGGACCTACGAAGTTCAGTAGCAACTTGATCTGAAGTTTCATGATCATCATCATTAACTTCCTCTCTAGTCGGTGCAGGCACCACAGAAACATTTTCTTGAGCTGCGCTACTCTCCGGTTCAAGAGGCAATACTTCATCAAGTTCTACTTTCCTCACACTTACTTCTTTTGAGAGAAACTCTTTCTCTAGAAAGGATCCATTCTTGGCAACAAAGATCTTGCCTTCGGATCTGAGGTAGAAGGTATACCCAATAGTTTCCTTAGGGTATCCTATGAAGACACATTTCTCTGATTTGGGTTCGAGCTTTTCAGGTTGAAGTTTCTTGACATAAGCATCATCCCCAAACTTTCAGAAACGACATCTTAGGTTTCTTCCCAAACCACAATTCATACGGTGTCGTCTCAACGGATTTCGATGGAGCCCTATTTAAAGTGAATGCGGCAGTCTCTATAGCATAACACCAAAATGATAGCGGTAGATCGGTCAGAGACATCATAGATCGCACCATATCCAATAGAGTGCGATTACGACGTTCGGACACACCATTATGCTGAGGTGTTCCAGGCGGCATGAGTTTTGAAACAATTCCACATTTCCTTAAGTCCGTGCCAAATTCGTGACTCAAATATTCCCCTCCACGATCTGATCGTAAGAACTTTATTTTCCTGTCACGTTGATTCTCAGCCTCACTCTGAAATTCCTTGAACTTTTCAAAGGTCTCAGACTTGTGTTTCATCAAGTAGACATACCCATATCTACTTAAGTCATCAGTGAGGGTGAGGACATAACGATAACCACCACGAGCCTCAACACTCATTGGACCGCACACATCAGTATGTATGATTTCCAATAAGTTGGTTGCTCGCTCCGTTGTTCCGGAGAATGGAGTCTTGGTAATTTTTCCCATGAGGCATGGTTATCACGTGTCAAATGCTTCATAATCAAGAAACTCCAAAAGTCCATCTGCATGGAGTTTCTTCATGCGTTTGACACCAATGTGACCAAGGCGGCAGTGCCACAAGTATGTGGGACTATCATTATCAACCTTACATATTTTGGCATTCACACTATGAATATGTGTAACATCACGCTCAAGATTAAATAAGAATAAACCATTAACCAGCGGGGCATGACCATAAAACATGTCTCTCATATAAATAGAACAACCATTATTCTCAGATTTAAATGAGTAGCCATCTCGCATTAAACAAGATCCAGATACAATGTTCATGCTCAGATCTAGTACTAAATAACAATTATTGAGGTTTAAAACTAATCCCGTAGGTAAATCTAGAGGTAGCGTGCTGACGGCGATCACATCGACCTTGGAACCATTCCCGACGCGCATCGTCACCTCGTCCTTCGCCAGTCTCCGCTTATTCCGCAGCTCCTGTTTTGAGTTACAAATATGAGCAAATGCACCGGTATCAAATACCCAGGAGCTACTACGAGCACTGGTTAGGTACACATCAATAACATGTATATCACATCTACCTTTGGTATTGCCAGCCTTCTTATCTGCTAAGTACTTGGGGCAGTTCCGCTTCCAGTGACCGTTTCCCTTGTAATAAAAGCACTCAGTCTCAGGCTTGGGTCCATGCTTTGGCTTCTTCCCGGCAACTGGCTTACCGGGCGCGGCAACTCCCTTGCTGTCCTTCTTGAAGTTCTTCTTACCCTTGCCTTTCTTGAATTTAGTGTTTTTATTCACCTCAGGAATGGTCTTTTCCATCCCCTGCATATTGAAGTTCATCAAAAAGATCTTGTAGCTAGGTGGGAGCAACTGAAGGATTCTGTCAACGATCGCATCATCCGGGAGATTAACTCCCAGGTGAGATAAGCGTTGTGCAACCCAGACATTTTGAGTATGTGCTCGCTGATAGAACCATTCTCCTCTGAGAGAGTCCTGGATTAGGGGGTATCCGGACAGCCGGATTATATCCTACGGCCAGACTGTTGGATTATGAGGATACAAGATTGAAGACTTCATCCCGTGTCCGGATGGGACTCTACTTGGCGTGGAAGGCAAGCTAGGCAATACGGATATGGATATCTCCTCCTTTGTAACCGACCTTGTGTAACCCTAACCCTCTTCGGTGTCTATATAAACCGGAGGGTTTTAGTCCGTAGGACAACATACAATCATACCCTAGGCTAGCTTCTAGGGTTTAGCCTCTCCGATCTCGTGGTAGATCAACTCTTGTAATACCCATATCATCAATAATAAATCAAGAAGGACGTAGGGTTTTACCTCCATCAAGAGGGCCCGAACCTGGGTAAAACATCATGTCCCCTGCCTCCTGTTACCATCCGCCTTAGACGCACAGTTCGGGACCCCCTACCCGAGATCCGCCGATTTTGACACCGACATTGGTGCTTTCTTTGAGAGTTCCTCTGTGACATCGCCATAAGGAAGGATACCTCATCTCATTGTTAAAGACAACATTACCGCCAGCGGAGCTCTGGTTGTTGGCCAAACTCTCCGGCTAGGCAGTTTTGTCATGACTGCCTGTTCGGCCACTGCACCGACGATGACTTCTCGGGTCATTAAAAAAAGCCTCCACATCGACTCGGAATTCGCCGAGCAGATGGATCCAATGGAGCTCTCTTCCCTAAACGAACCCTTGGATCGCATCGCCACATTGGGAGTCGCTACGGACTATGATCGTATTGGGCTTAAACCTGATCAAAGGGAGATTAACTCTCCATCGGTCACCCATCACGTTGCGGTGGTGGAGGAACAATGCGGCAACTCTTCCTCTATTTTGAGGACCAACTATGTCCGGATTCCTGAGCTCTCCAAGCCGTATACCCGCTTACGGGAGGACAGCACCCAAGCCCTGAACCTAGAGTCAGGCAGCGGGCTAGACTTATCGGGCAACACTCCGGAACCCGAATTTCCAAGATTGGAAACTCCTCGGCCCCTGGGTCTCAGATCGGGTAGGGGTTCGGACTTAAATCCTCCCACCCACCCAGACATAAACGATCTTTCCCACATCAGACAAGAGCCCCATGAAATAGTACATCATTATTGGGCCAGATTCCTCCTTGTGATGAACAAGGTTAAGGACTGTCGCGAGGAAGATGCAGTCTCACTTTTCTGCAATAATTGCACGGACAAGGGAATCCTTAACGCCTTAAGTCGCCGTGACATATCACGCTTCGCTGACTTGGCGTCCATAGTACGAAAGTACTGTGCGATGGAAAGCGCCTGGAAAACCGAAATGAAATTTTGGGATAATCTGGCTCCGAATATACACCCAGTCCGAAGTAAAAGGGTGCACTATCATAAGACACCCGAGCTAGTTGCAAAGAAACAAAAACCCTCTACAGGGCATTGAACCGTACTGGAGGGATGGCTTAACGGACCCTGCAAAATTCATAGTACAGCGGATGCAATACCAACGCACAGCCTTAGAGCATGTTGGATACTCCAGCAGGTGGCCAAAAGTGGTGAGGATCTTCTTATCCCAAATGCCACAGAGCACCATCCTGTGAATAACAATACAGTGTTAACAGTCTTTGAGATCTTCGCGTCAAATAATAGGCGCAAGCGAACACTCTGCATCATGGCCGAAATTTGCCACGTAGCAGCAATAAATCCATGGAGTGACACGGCTATTACCTTCAATGCCAGTGATGAACCTAAATTCCGAACAGCCCGAGCACCAACCGCACTGGTCCTTAGTCCAATCGTGGACGGCTTTCGACTCACCAAAGTACTCATGGACGGTGGCAGCAGATTAAACATCATCTATAAGGAAACTCTTCAAAAAATGGAAATAGACTGGAACCGCATTGAGCAAAGTAGCACAACCTTCAGGGGAATCATACCCAGTCGGGAGGCACGATGCGCGGGGAAAATCACACTAGATGTGGTATTCGATACGCCAGAGAACTACAGGTCCGAATAAATTACATTCCAGGTGGCCCCGTTCAGCAGTGGATACCACGCCCTTTTAGGACGTGAGGCATTTACGATCTTCCAAGCCGTACCCCATTATGGGTACATGAAGCTCAAAATGCCCGGGCCCAATAGAATCATCACCCTCGCTAGTGATCCGGACACAGCACTCCGCGCCGAAAACAAAACAGTCGCACTGGACCTCGAGGCATTATCCGAAGCCCTCTCGGCCGAGGAATTAACCACGCTACGCTCCACAGTGGACAGGGACGACGTGATACTCGATAAGAGATCCAAGTCCACCTCTTTTAAACCAGCGGATGAAATAGTCAAATTCCAAGTCCACCCAACGGACCCTACAAAAACAGCCTCCATCGGGGCATAGTTAAACCCCGCCGTGGACGCCGCACTACGAGAGTTCCTGCGCGAGAATTAGGACATATTCGCCTGGCATCCCTCAGACATGCCAGGAATCCCTCGCAGGCTGGTCGAGCATAGCCTCAATGTCCTAAAGGGATTCAAGCCAGTCAAGCAAGCTCTTCGGCGTTTCTCCGAACCTAAGAGACAGGCGATGGGAGAGGAACTAGCCAAGTTATTGGAGGTCGGATTCATCAAAGAAATAAAACACCCGGACTGGCTAGCAAACCTGGTGATGGTACCAAAGAAGGATAAATCCTGGCGCCTTTTTATCGATTTCAAAGACCTCAATAAAGCTTGCCTACAGGATCCCTTCCCCCTCCCCCGCATCGATCAAATTATTGATGCTACCACAGGACACGAGTCATTTTGTTTCCTCGACGCATACTCCGGTTACCACCAAATCAAGATGGCGGAGTCCGACCAAGCCGCAACGGCATTCATAACACCATACGGTCCCTTCTGTTTCAACACAATGCCTTTTGGGCTCAAAAACGCCGGCGCAACATATCAACGCATGATTCAGACATGTCTGGAGAAACAAATCGGCTACACAGTAGAGGCATACGTAGCCGACGCGGTCGTCAAAACCAAACACGTCGACTCTTTGATAGACGACTTGAGGCTCACATTCGACAATCTCCGAACATACGACATCAAGCTCAACCCGGAAAAATGCGTTTTCGGCGTACCAGCCGGAAAGCTCCTGGGTTTCATTGTCTCCATTAGAGGTATTGAAGCTAATCCGGCCAAAATCCGAGCCTTGTCACAGTTGGCTACCCCAACGGACCTCAAACAAATCCAGAAGTTAACTGGATGCGTGGCGGCTCTAAGCCGCTTTATCTCCCGCTTAGGAGAAAAGGCTTTACCCCTTTATCGCCTCCTTTGGCGCACCGAACACTTCGAGTGGACGGACGCTGCCATAGCCGGATTGGATGAAATAAAGGCCATTTTGGCAACCAACCTAATCCTGGCCGCGCCAAACATCGGCGAACCAATGATGTTGTACATTGCGGCAACCCATCAAGTTGTAAGCGCAGTGCTCGTCGTCGAATGAGAAGCTGACGGACTTAAATTCCCTCTTCAAAAGCTAGTATACTATGTATCCACTGTTCTCACTCCATGCAAATCACGGTACCCACATTATCAAAAGATAGCCTATGCGGTATTCATGGCATCCCAGAAGCTGCGACACTACTTCCAAGAGTGTTTGATTACAGTAGCCTCAGAAGTGCCACTTAATGATATTATAAACAACCGCGACGCTATGGGTTGGGTTGCTAAATGGGCCATTGAGCTCCTCCCGTTCGACATAACATACAAACCTCGACGAGCCATTAAGTCGCAAGTATTGGCCGAGTTTGTCGCTGAATGGACGGAGGCCGAACTCCCTAAAGAGTATGGTGCATACTCCAACTGGATCATGCACTTTGACGGTTCTAAAATGCTGGCTGGTCTAGGGGCTGGCGTCGTCCTGACGTCACCGACCGGAGATACCGTTCAGTATGTACTGCAAATATTGTATACAGACTCCAACAACGCAGCTGAATACGAAGCTCTGTTGCATGGTCTTCGGATGGCAGTCTCCATGGGCATTCAACGCCTGGAGGTGCGTGGGGATTCAAACCTCGCAATATCCCAAATAAATGGAGACTTCGATGCCAAGGATCCGAAAATGGCGGCCTACCGAAACGCCGTCCTCAAAATGTCAGCTCGGTTCGAGGGGCTCGAATTTCATCATGTGGCTCGGGAAAACAATCAGGCGGCGGATATCCTCGCCCGCATCGGCACAAAACGCGATGCGCCCCCCCCCCCCCAACATATTTCTGGAGAGGCTGTTCAAGCCATCCGTAGTATGGGAAGGGGACACCGGTAACAATAGTCCGGACCCGGCCAAAATACCCGATACAAAACACTTTGACACAATCGGAGGCTCCGCCACCGAAATAACACCTTCAGCCCACGTAATAATGGCCACCATAGCCCCGTGGACAGAACCATTCCTGGCCTACCTAACTAGGCAGGGACTTTCGGAGGACCAAAATGAGGCACGCTGCATAGTGCGGCGATCTAAGGCCTACAGGGTCCATGAGGGAGACTTGTATAAAAAAAGCACTACCGGAGTCCTTCAAAGGTGCATCTCCGAAGAGGAAGGGCGGAACCTTTTGGCAGAAATTCACGCCGGACACGGCGGTCACCATGCCGTAGCCCGGGCTCTTGTCAGCAAGGCCTTCCATACATGATTCTATTGGCCAATGGCCTGGGCAGATGCACAGGACTTGGTCCAACGTTGTGCCGGTTGCCAGCTCTTTGCAAATCAAAGCCACATGCCACCCACCGCCCTCCAAACAATCCCCATTACGTGGCCCTTCGCGGTCTAGGGGCTTGACATGGTTGGACCCCTTAAAGGGGGAACCCACAAGAAAAAATACTTACTGATCATGGTGGATAAATTCACCAAATGGATAGAGGCCAAACCTGTTAAAACAGCCGAATCCGGACCGGTGATAGAATTCATATCCGGGGTCGTACACCATTATGGCGTCCCTCACAATATCATCACTGACAACGGCACGAACTTCACTGCCGATGAGGTAAAACTCTGGTGCAGCAAAATGGGCATCAGGCTCAATTATGCTTCGGTCTATCACCCACAAACCAACGGTCAATTGGAGCGAGCGAACGGTCTTATAATGAGCGGCATTAAACCCAGGCTAGTGCAGTCCTTAACGGAGTCTAACACGCACTGGGTAGAGGAGCTCGACTCCGTACTCTAGGGCTGCGGACCACGCCGAACCGTAGCACCGGATATACACCGTTCTTTATGGTGTACGGCGCAGAGGCAGTCTTGCCCTGTGACATAATTCATGACTCACCTCGAGTGCGCATGTACGAAGAAAGAGAAGCCGAGCTTGATCGGCAGGACAGTCTGGACACCTTGGAGGAGGAGCGCAACGTGGCAAAAGCCCGTTCCACATTTTATCAGCAACAGGCTCGTAGATACCAAAGTAGAGAAGTACAGGCCAAAACTTATAACGTTGGCGAACTAGTTCTACATCTGTCGGATAAGAAAAAGAACAAGCTCGAGCCCAAATGTAAAGGTCCCTTCATTATTTACCAAGTTCTGACCGGTGGAGCGTACCGACTGCGGGATGCATTGACTAATCGACTCGAGCCGAACCCATGGAACGCGGCTAGGCTCCGAAGATTCTACGCCTAGCGCCGAACTCTGTGTTCGTCCCCTTCCTGTGTCCATTTTTTGCATATACATTATTTGTCTTGTTTTTCTTTCTTTCTTTTATTCTTTCTCTAGGCCTTCAAAGGCCAACTTGCACCTCGTTTGCACATTACAGATGCGCTAGCCGCGCTCATCATACCTGGGGGCTTCTTTCACAGAAGCTTGATTATTTATCTGGGCCTCGTGCCCCGCACATGTGTTATGCTTCCACATGTACCTTTTTCGCCATTATATGCATCGATATGACTTAAATTTTGGCCAAGCTGGGTTGCCTGGCTCTTGTATTTATGCCCTACGTTCCCATTAATTCGGCTAGGGCATAAGGGGAGCACCTCTGCGATTGTTACTGCCGGGTCAGCCGGATGTGTACCTCAGACTGGGTGAAGCCGAAAGCTAGCGTTCTTAAGGGAATATTCGGTCGGCGAACAAAAGATGATTTTTATTTATTTTCCATATCTGCCCCCAGATGTTTTTTCCTGCGTTTGCTATCGCAGTCCGGACATGCACTTTAGGGCATGCTTACCCAGGGAAAGGAACCCTTAAAGGAACTATTCTCCCTGGAAGATGTTTCTTACTACCCATGTAATATAACATAACTAGTTGGGCACTTGTCTGTTCAAGCACTAATGACCCGTACGCCTGGTCTCCACGCATACCCCAGTTCTTATATAACTAAGCGGGTATTCGGATACACTCCGGACTATCGGGTCCCGAGGTTGAAGCAAAAAGGTCCGCCATGACAAATGAGCTACAATCCGGCTAGAAGGCATTATACATGTCACTTTAATTACATAGTCATGCAGACTGACTAAATTCCTCTTCTATACCATCCAACAGGCGGTCTAGCCTACAATCATGTTGGGAATACTTTGCGGCTAATTCTACTTGCCCATAAGGTAAGCTAACAGGGATCTCTTTTCTGTCGGGCCCCATAGGTCTGACCTCGGCCATGTGATTTGGGTCAGCCTTGGTGTACCGCGTCTTCACAATGGCCCAGGCTTCTCTGGCACCTTGTCGGCAGGACGATATCTTCCATAATCGGAAGAGCCGCCGTGCTCCCTTGAGCTTCTCCGTAAGCTCTGCAACGCCTTCTGGCAGGGAGGTGGATGGCCACAAGGCCTGGGCAACACCTTGCATCACCTGCCGAACTTGTTCGTGCAGATGTGAGAGCTCGGATAGAAGATCACCCGCAGACCCGGGCATTTCCTCCGCGGGACGACCCGTCAGCATACCTACAGACATAACGCTGTTAGTCGGCTTCTGCGCCGAACTCCTTCAAAAGGATTTGTTCAAGCACTTACTGAAAATGCCGTGCCAAAGCCGCTTTTTCTCCTTCTCAAAGTCTGCAGGCTGGGCTCGAACGTCTTTTAGTTCCACGCTCAGCTTGACATTGGCGTTTTGGAGATTGTTTTTCTCCCGCCTAACCTCGGTCAGCACGCGTTTGCCAGCCTCTAGCTGTCGCACGACATGCTAGTCCTCCGGATTTTCTCCGGATTCATCTGCAAAATCTATTGTTAGATCTGCAGCCACGCCACACACTATATGGTAACCATCATTCTTTAAAGTAAATGTTACCAGTGGGAGACTTTTTCGGCTCCTGCAATACGGTAACAACGGCCTGCAGTTGGGTCTTGCATTCCTCCAGCTCCTGTGACAGCCTAGTATTCTTCTCTGTAAGAAACCTGCACAATAAAGATGATCCTTAAATCAGTTCTGCTAACTGTTTCAAGTCTCAGGGGCTACTGATACATATAAATCGTCAGATTTACTTAACCGTACATCCTTTACATACTGATCCATGGCTCTGGCTAGACCATCTTGAGCAGCACGGAGGTACGCCTCTCCAGAATTAAAGGCATCAAATGCCTCTGGTGAGAAACAAGCGTCACAGAGTATGGCCCGGCAGCGCCTATGATTCATGGCGCTTTCCACTTCTAAGTTTGTAGCGGATAATCTATCCGCATCCTCTGTAGGGGGATTATCCGGCACCCGCCCCATATCGGCTTCCGCCTCTATGTCCGGTCCTGGCACCCGACTGGTTGAAGCGTGATTAGCAACATCGTCGGACATATTCCGGCAAGTGTTTTTTCTGTTAAAGAAACACAGGCGTCATTACATTTTGAGAAAGACGACAACCACGGAGCGGCGTTTTTGTTATACCTTTGCGCCGGCGTCTCTGTCCTGACCGCCTTCCTTTTTGGCCTACCCGGCCTTGGTGCCTCTTGTTGGCGAGTTGCTGCGGGTTTGGCAGGGCGTCCCGAATGCCTTCCCTGTAAAAATTCCATGTGTATATGGTGGGTGAAGTCTCTAAAAGGGGATCCCAGTTTTTGGAGTTGGGATTTTAGGTTTTTCTTACGTGCGATGCAGGGAGCAGCCCAGGATAGTCTGCTGTAATGGCCACCATGGCATCATCGCAGCTTAACTGATAGAACTGCCGGTCTATCAGCTCCACCAAGATAACCGGATCTTCTTCAAGTCCGGAGTCGAGGGCCCGGTCAGGGTCCTCTGGTTGTGGAGAGGGGCTGCTGACCTCCTTTATGGCTTTTCGCAGTTTCTGCCGCAAACTGGCAAGGTGAATACTTACGACAAAGAATGCGGGAAAATGGGAGTAAGGGGATATAGCTTACCCAGCTTGGAGGATTGTACATGGAGAATCCATCCCGTGGCTTGATGCGGGTGAACTCGTCCTCCTCTCCCTTGAACAATTCAAACAGAATTTTTGCTAAAGCGGCAGCATTGCCCGGACCCTTACGCCTGTAGCGGGTGGCATCATCCGCCCCGTTAAAACAGCACAAGGGGTGCCCACGGTATTGAAGTGGTTGCACTCCCCACATTATGCAAATCGACATAACTTCGATTACTGTCAATCCTGATTCAGCCAGTGCTTTGATCTGGTTCATCAGATAAAGGACTTCTCTGTTGTCTTCCACCTGGGGGCTCCGTGGGCGCCAACTTCGACGTTTCTACAAAGAAGCATTGTTGAACTCAGGAAGACCCCACCGAATAGGGTCCGGAAGGGGAACGTCCTCCATATAAAACCATTCTAAAGGCCAGTCTTCGGACGACATCTTCGAGGTACCGGACAGGTATCCGGTACCGGCGATGCGCCATATTTCGGCTCCGCCCACTTGATAAAGTGACCCCCTCTGTGTGCGAGGGACGAGGCAAAATAGCCTTTTCCAAAGCTCGAAGTGAGCCTCGCAGCCCAGGAACAACTCGCAGAGAGCAACATAGTCGGCGATATGTAGAATGGAGGCAGGGGTGAAATTGTGTAATTGGAGGCTGTAGAACTCCATAAGCTCGCGGAGGAACAGATGAATTGGAAATCCGAGTCCCCTTAGTAAATAAGGAACAAGGCAGACCCGTTCCCCCATGGAGGGATAGGGAAAGCTCTCCGCTTGCTCCCCGCCATTATAGGTGGCAAGCCCGGCTCAAACGGGCACCATACATGCCGGAGGGAGAAATCCCTTGGTCTGCAGTTCAACCAATCGACTTTGTGGGACTGAACACCTCTCCCAATCACCGGGCTTAGGGCTACGGGGGCGGGAGAAGGAGCTGCGGAGGTCAGCCATGCTGGAATGGATCTTTCCGAAACGCGCTCTGATGGATTCTCGCTGAGGGGAGGATGGTGTGGATCGGATCTAAGAATCCCTATCCCTTTAATAGACAATTTATTTATCTGGCTAGGGGGGCGAATGTAAAAACACACTGGCGCCTCATATTCATTCGACGTGTGGGAGATAGCCTTTATTGGGCACAGAAGCCAAGAGATTCAACATTTATGGGGCCGGACACTGCTTACAAACACTTGGAAATTGGAGAAGAACCCGCCTTGCAATGCTGAAGACAATACTACGTGTCGGACTCATCATCATTGAAGCCTGGTTCGGGGGCTACTGAGGGAGTCCTGGATTAGGGGGTATCCGAACAGTCGGATTATATCCTTCGCCGGACTGTTGGATTATGAAGATACAAGATTAAAGACTTCGTCCCGTGTCTGGATGGGACTCTACTTGGCGTGGAAGGCAAGCTAGGCAATACGGATATGGATATCTCCTCCTTTGTAACCGACCTTGTGTAACCCTAACCCTCTCCGGTGTCTATATAAACCGGAGGGTTTTAGTCCGTAGGACAACATACAATCATACCCTAGGCTAGCTTCTAGGGTTTAGCCTCTTCGATCTCGTGGTAGATCAACTCTTGTAATACCCATATTATCAAGAATAAATCAAGCAGGACGTAGGGTTTTACCTCCATCAAGAGGGCCCGAACCTGGGTAAAAATCGTGTCCCCTGCCTCCTGTTACCATCCACCTTAGACGCACAGTTCGGGGGCCCCTACCCGAGATCCGCCGGTTTTGACACCGACATTGTTGCTTTCATTGAGAGTTCCTCTGTGATGTCGCCGTAAGGAAGGATGCCTCATCTCGTTGTTAAAGACAACATTACCGCCGGCGGAGCTCTGGCTGTCGGCCAAACTCTCCGGCTAGACAGTTTCGTCATGACTGCCTATTCGGCCGCTGCACCGACGATGACTTCTCGGGTCATCAAAAACAGCCTCCACGTCGACTCGGAATTCCCCGAGCAGATGGATCCAATGGAGCTCTCTTCCGTAAATGAACTCTTGGATCGCATTGCTGTATTGGGAGTCGCTACGGACTATGATCGTATTGGGCTTAAACCCGATCAAAGGGAGATTAACTCTCCATCGGTCACCCATCATGTTGCGGTGGTGGAGGAACAATGCGGCAACTCTTCCTCTATTTTGAGGGCCAACTATGTCCGGATTCCTGAGCTCTCCGAGCCGTATACCCGGTTACGGGAGGACAGCACCCAAGCCCTGAACCTAGAATCGGGCAGTAGGCTAGACTTATCGGGCAACACTCCGGAACCTGAATTTCCAAGATTGGAAACTCCTCGGCCCCTGGGTCTCAGATCGGGTAGGGGTTCGGACTTAAATCCTCCCACCCACCCAGACATAAACGATCTTTCCCACATCAGACAAGAGCCCCATGAAACAGTACATCATTATTGGGCCAGATTCCTCCTTGTGATGAACAAGGTTAAGGACTGTCGTGAGGAAGATGCAGTCTCACTTTTCTGCAATAATTGCACGGACAAGGGAATCCTTAACGCCTTAAGTCGCCGTGACATATCATGCTTCGCTGACTTGGCGTCCATAGTACGAAAGTACTGTGCGATGGAAAGCGCCTGGAAAACCGAAACGAAATTTTGGGATAATCCGGCTCCGAATATACACCCAGTCCGAAGTAAAAGGATGCACTATCATAAGACACCCGAGCTAGTTGCAAAGAAACAAAAACCCTCTACAGGGCATGGAACCGTACTAGAGGGATGGCTTAACGGACCCTGCAAAATTCATAGTACAGCGGATGCAATACCAACGCACAGCCTTAGAGCATGTTGGATACTCCGGCAGGTGGCCAAAAGTGGTGAGGATCTTCTTATCACAAATGCCACAGAGCACCATCCCGTGAATAACAATACGGTGTTAATAGTCTTTGAGACCTTCGCGTCAAATAATAGGTGCAAGCGAACACTCTGCAGCATGGCCGAAATTTGCCACGTAGCAGCAATAAATCCATGGAGTGACACGGCTATTACCTTCAATGACAGTGACGAACCTAAATTCCGAACAGCCCGAGCACCAGCCGCACTGGTCCTCAGTCCAATCGTGGGCGGCTTTCTACTCACCAAAGTACTCATGGACGGCGGCAGCAGATTAAACCTCATCTATAAGGAAACTCTTCAAAAATGGAAATAGACTGGAACCGCATTGAGCAAAGTAGCACAACCTTCAGGGGAATCATACCTAGTGAGGAGGCACGATGCGCGGGGAAAATCACACTAGATGTGGTATTCGGTACGCCAGTGAACTACAGGTCCGAAAAAATTACATTCCAGGTGGCCCCGTTCAGCAGTGGATACCACGCCCTTTTAGGACGTGAGGCGTTTACGATCTTCCAAGCCGTACCCCATTATGGGTACATGAAGCTAAAAATGCCCGGGCCCAACAGAATCCTCACCCTCGCTAGTGATCCGGACACAGCACTCCGCGCTGAAAACAAAACAGCCGCACTAGCCCTCGAGGCATTATCTGAAGCCCTCTCGGCCGAGGAATTAACCACGCTACGCTCCACAATGTACAGGGACGACGTGATACTCGATAAGAGATCCAAGTCCACCTCTTTTAAACCAGCGGATGAAATAGTCAAATTCCAAGTCCACCCAATGGACCCTACAAAAACAGCCTCCATTGGGGCATAGTTAAATGCCGCCGTGGACGCCGCACTACGAGAGTTCCTACGCGAGAATTGGGACATATTCGCCTGGCATCCCTCAGACATGCCAGGAATCCCTCGCAGGCTGGCCGAGCATAGCCTCAATGTCCTAAAGGGATTCAAGCCGGTCAAGCAAGCTCTTCGACGTTTCTCCGAACCTAAGAGACAGGCCATGGGAGAGGAACTAGCCAAGTTATTGGAGGCCGAATTCGTCAAAGAAATAAAACACCCGGACTGGCTAGCAAACCTGGTGATGGTACCAAAGAAGGATAAATCCTGGCGCCTTTGTGTCAATTTCAAAGACCTCAATAAAGCTTTCCCAAAGGATCCCTTCCCCCTCCCCCGCAACGATCAAATTATTGATGCTACCACAGGACACGAGTCATTGTGTTTCCTCGACGCATACTCCGGTTACGACCAAATCAAGATGGTGGAGTCTGACCAAGCCGCAACGGCATTCATAACACCATACGGTCCCTTCTGTTTCAACACAATGCCTTTTGGGCTCAAAAACGCCGGCGCAACATATCAGCCCATAATTCAGACATGTCTGGAGAAACAAATCGGCAAAAAAGTAGAGGCATACGTAGACGACGTGGTCGTCAAAACCAAACACGTCGACTCTTTGATAGACGACTTGAGGCTCACATTCGACAATCTCCGAACATACGTCATCAAGCTCAATCCGGAAAAATGCATTTTCGGCGTACCAGCCGGAAAGCTCCTGGGTTTCATTGTCTCCAGTAGAGGTATTGAAGCTAATCCGGCCAAAATCCGAGCCTTCTCACAGTTGGCTACCCCAACGGACCTGAAACAAATCCAGAAGTTAACTGGATGTGTGGCGGCTCTAAGCCGCTTTATCTCCCGCTTAGGAGAAAAGGCTTTACCCCTTTATCGCCTCCTTCGGCGCACCGAACACTTCGTGTGGAGGGACGCTGCCACAGCCGGATTGGAGGAAATAAAGGCCATCTTGGCAACCAACCCAATCCTGGTCGCGCCAAACATCGGCGAACCAATGATGTTGTACATTGCGGGAACTCATCAAGTTGTAAGCGCAGTGCTTGTCGTCGAACGAGAAGCTGACGGACATAAATTCCCTGTTCAAAAGCCGGTATACTATGTATCCACTATCCTCACTCCATGCAAATCACGGTACCCACAGTATCAAAAGATAGCCTATGCGGTATTCATGGCATCCCGGAAGCTGTGACACAACTTCCAAGAGTGTTTGATTATAGTAGCCTCAGAAGTGCCACTTAATGATATTATAAACAACCGCGACGCTACGGGTCGGATTGCTAAATGGGCCATTGAGCTCCTCCCGTTCAACATAACACACAAACCTCGACGGGCCATTAAGTCGCAAGTATTGGCCGACTTTGTCGCTGAATGGACGGAGGCCGAACTCCCTAAAGAGTACGGTGCATACTCCAACTGGATCATGCACTTCGACGGTTCTAAAATGCTGGCTGGTCTAGGGGCTGGCGTCGTCCTGACGTCCCCGACCGGAGATGTCGTTCAGTACGTACTGCAAATATTGTATACAGACTCCAACAACGCAGCTAAATACGAAGCTCTGTTGCATGGTCTTCGGATGGCAGTCTCCATGGGCATTCAACGCCTGGAGGTGCGTGGGGATTCAAACCTCGCAATATCCCAAATAAATGGAGACTTCGACGCCAAGGATCCGAAAATGGTGGCCTACCGAAACGCCGTCCTCAAAATGTCAGCTCGGTTCGAGGGGCTCGAATTTCATCATGTGGCTCGGGAAAACAATCAGGCGGCGGATATCCTCGCCCGCATCGGCGCAAAACGCGACGCGGTCCCCCCCAACATATTTCTGGAGAGGCTGTTCAAGCCATCCGTAGTATGGGAAGGGGACACCGGTAACAATAGTCCGGACCCGGCCAAAATACCTGATACCGAACACTCTGGCACAATCGGAGGCTCTGCCACCGAAATAACACCTTCAGCCCACGTAATAATGGCCATCATAGCCCCGAGGACAGAATCATTCCTGGCCTACCTAACTAGGCAGGAACTTTTGGAGGACCAAAATGAGGCACGCTGCATAGTGTGGCGATCTAAGGCCTACAAGGTCCATGAGGGAGAATTGTATAGAAAAGCACTACCGGAGTCCTTCAAAGGTGCATCTCCGAAGAGGAAGGGTGGAACCTTTTGGCAGAAATTCACGCCGGACACGGCGGTCACCATGTCGCAGCCCAGGCTCTTGTCAGCAAGGCCTTCCGTACAGGATTCTATTGGCCAACGACCCGGGCAGATGCACAGGACTTGGTCCAACGTTGTGCCGGTTGCCAGCTCTTTGCAAATCAAAGCCACATGCCACCCACCGCCTTCCAAACAATCCCCATTACGTGGCCCTTCGCGGTCTGGGGGCTTGACATGGTTGGACCCCTTAAAGGGGGAACCCACAAGAAAAAATACTTACTGATCATGGTGGATAAATTCACCAAATGGATAGAGGCCAAATCTGTTAAAATAGCTGAATCCGGACCGGTGATAGACTTCATATCCGGGGTCGTACGCCGTTATGGCGTCCCTCACAGTATCATCACTGACAATGGCATGAACTTCACTGCCGATGAGGTAAAACTCTGGTGCAATAAAATGGGCATCAGGCTCAATTATGCTTCGGTCTATCACCCACAAACCAATGCTCAAGTGGAGTGAGCGAACGGTCTTATAATGAGCGGCATTAAACCCAGGCTAGTGCGGTCCTTAACGGAGTCTAACACGCACTGGGTAGAGGAGCTCGACTCCGTACTCTGGGGGCTGCGGACCACGCCGAACCGTAGCACCGGATATACACCGTTATCTATGGTGTACGGCGCAGAGGCAGTCTTGCCCTGTGACATAATTCATGACTCACCTCGAGTGCGCATGTACGAAGAAAGAGAAGCCGAGCTTGATCGGCAGGACAGTCTGGACACCTTGGAGGAGGAGCGCGACGTGGCAAAAGCTCGTTCCGCATTTTATCAGCAACAGGCTCGCAGATACCAAAGCAGAGAAGTACGGGCCAAAACTTATAACGTTGGCGAACTAGTTCTACATCTGTCGGATAAGAAAAAGAACAAGCTCTAGCCCAAATGGAAAGGTCCCTTCATTATTGACCAAGTTCTGACCGGTGGAGCGTACCGACTGCGGGATGCATCGACTAATCGACTCGAGCCGAACCCATGGAACGCGGCCAGGCTCCGAAGATTCTACGCCTAGCGCCGGACTCGGTGTTCGTCCCCTTCCTGTGTCCATTTTTTGCATATACATTATCTGTCTTGTTTTTCTTTCTTTCTTTTATTCTTTCTCTAGGCCTTCAAAGGCCAACTTGCACCTCGTTTCACATTACAGATGCGCTAGCCGCGCTCATCATACCTGGGGGCTTCTTTCACAGAAGCTTGATTATTTATCTGGGCCTCATGCCCCGCACATGTGTTACGCTTCCACATGTACCTTTTTTCGCCATTATATGCATCGATATGACTTAAGTTTTGGCCAAGCTGGGTTGCCTGGCTCTTGTATTTATGCCCTACGTTCCCGTTAATTCGGCTAGGCCATAAGGGGAGCACCTCTGCGATTATTACTGCCAGGTCAGCCGGATGTATACCTCAGACTGGGTGAAGCCGAAAGCTAGCGTTCTTAAGGGAATATTCGGTCGGCGAACAAAAGATGATTTTTATTTATTTTCCATATCTGCCCCCAGATGTTTTTTCCTGCGTTTCCTATCGTTGTCCTGACATGCACTTTAGGGCATGCTTACCTAGGGAAAGGAACCCTTAATGGAACTATTCTCCCTAGAAGATGTTTCTTACTACCCATGTAATATAACATAACTAGTTGGGCACTTGTCTGTTCAAGCACTAATGACCCCTATGCCTGGTCTCCACGCATACCCCAGTTCTTATATAATTGATCGGGTATTCGGATACACTCCAGACTATTGGGTCCCGAGGTTGAAGCAAAAAGGTCCGCCATGACAAATGATCTACAATCCGGCTAGAAGGCATTATACATGTCACTTTAATTACATAGTCATGCAGACTGACTAAATTCCTCTTCTATACCATCCAACAGGCGGTCTAGCCTACAATCCTGTTGGGAATACTTTGCGGCTAATTCTACTTGCCCATAAGGTAAGCTAACGGGGATCTCTTTTCCGTCGGGCCCCACAGGTCCGACCTCGGCCATGTGATTTGGGTCAGCCTTGGTGTACCGCGTCTTCACCATGGCCCAGGCTTCTCTGGCACCTTGTCGGCAGGCCGATATCTTCCATAATCGGAAGCGCCTCTGTGCTCCCTTGAGCTTCTCCGTAAGCTCTGCAACGCCTTCTGGCAGGGAGGTGGATGGCCACAAGGCCTGGGAAACACCTTGCATCACCTGCCGAACTTGTTCGTGCAGATGTGAGAGCTCAGATAGAAGATCACCCGCAGACCCGGGCATTTCCTCCGCGGGACGACCCGTCAGCATACCTACAGACATAACGCTGTTAGTCGGCTTCTGCGCCGAACTCCTTCAAAAGGATTCGTTCAAGCACTTACTGAAAATGCCGCGCCGAAGCCGCTTTTTCTCCTTCTCAGAGTCTGCAAGCTGGGCTCGAACGTCTTTTAGTTCCACGCTCAGCTTGACATTGGCATTTTGGAGATTTTTTTTCTCCCGCCTAACCTCGGTCAGCACGTGTTTGCCAACCTCTAGCTGTCGCACGACATGCTGGTCCTCAGGATTTATTCCGAATTCATCTACAAAATCTATTGTTAGATCTGCAGTCACGCCGCACACTATATGGTAACCATCATTCTTTAAAGTAAATGTTACCAGCGGGAGACTTTTTTGGCTCCTGCAATGCGGTAACAACGGCCCACAGTTGGGTCTTGCATTCCTCCAGCTCCTGTGACAGCCTAGTATTCTTCTCTGTAAGAAACCTGCACAATAAAGATGATCCTTAAATCAGTTCTGCTAACTGTTTCAAGTCTCAGGGGCTACTGATACATATAAATCGTCAGTTTACTTGCCCGTACATCCTTTACATACTGATCCGCGGCTCTGGCTAGACCATCTTGAGCATCACGGAGGTACGCCTCTCCAGAATTAAAGGCATCAAATGCCTCTGGTGAGAAACAAGCGTCACAGAGTATGGCCCGGCAGCGCCTATGATTCATGGCGCTTTCCACTTCTGAGTTTGTAGCGGATAATCTATCCGCATCCTCTGTAGGGGGATTATCCAGCACCCGCCCCATATCGGCTTCCGCCTCTATGTCCGGTCCTGGCACCCGACTGGTTGAAGCGTGATTAGCAACATCGTCGGACATATTCCGGCAAGTGTTTTTTCTGTTAAAGAAACACGGGCGTCATTACATTTTGAGAAAGACGACAACCACGGAGCGGCGTTTTTGTTATACCTTTGCGCCGGCGTCTCCATCCTGACCGCCTTCCTTTTTGGCCTACCCGGCCTTGGTGCCTCTTGTTGGCGAGTTGTTGCGGGTTCGGCAGGGCGTCCCGAATGCCTTTCCTGTAAAAATGCCATGTGTATATGGTGGGTGAAGTCTCTAAAAGGGGATCCCAGTTTTTGGAGTTGGGATTTTTGGTTTTTCTTACATGCGATGCAGGGAGCAGCCCGGGATAGTCTGCCGTAATGGCCACCATGGCATCATCGCAGCTTAACTGATAGAACTGCCGGTCTATCAGCTCCACGAAGATAACCGGATCTTCTTCAAGTCCGGAGTCGAGGGCCCGGTCAGGGTCCTCTGGTTGTGGAGAGGGGCTGCTGACCTCCTTTATGGCTTTTCGCAGTTTCTGCCGCAAACTGGCAAGGTGAATACTTACGACAAAGAATGCGGGAAAAATGGGAGTAAGGGGATATAGCTTACCCAGCTTGGAGGATTATACATGGAGAATCCATCCCGTGGCTTGATGCGGGTGAACTCCTCCTCCTCCTCCTCTCCCTTGAACAATTCGGACAGAATTTTTGCTAAAGCGACAGCATTGCCCGGACCCTTACGCCCGTAGCGGGTGGCATCATCCGCCCCGTTAAAACACCACAAGGGGTGCCCACGGTATTGAAGTGGTTGCACTCCCCGCATTATGCAAATCGACATAACTTCGATTACTGTCAATCCTGATTCAGCCAGTGCTTTGATCTGGTTAATCAGATAGAGGACTTCTCTGTTGTCTTCCACCTGGGGGCTCCGTGGGTGCCAACTTCGGCGTTTCTTCAGAGAAGCATTGTTGAACTCGGGAAGACCCCCCGAACAGGGTCCGGAAGGGGAACGTCCTCCATATAAAACCATTCTGAAGGCCAGTCTTCGGACGACATCTTCGGGGTACCGAACAGGTATCCGGTACCGGCGATGCGCCATATTTTGGCTCCGCCCACTTGATATAGTGACCCCCTCTGTGTGCGAGGGACGAGGCAAAATAGCCTTTTCCATTGCTCAAAGTGAGCCTAGCAGCCCAGGAACAACTCGCAGAGAGCAACATAGCCGGTGATATGTAGAATGGAGGCAGGGGTGAAATTGTGTAATTGGAGGCCGTAGAACTCCATGAGCCCGCGGAGGAACAGATGAATTGGAAATCCGAGTCCCCTTAGTAAATAAGGAACAAGGCAGACCCATTCCCCCATGGAGGGACAGGGAAAGCTCTCCGCTTGCTCCCCGCCATTGTAGGTGGCAAGCCCGGCTCGAACGGGCACCATATACGCCGGAGGGAGAAATCCCTTGGTCTGCAGTTCGACCAATCGACTGTGTGGGACTGAACACCTCTCCCAATCACCGGGCTTAGGGCTACGGGGGCGGGAGGAGGAGCTGCGGAGGTCGGCCATGCTGGAATGGATCTTTTTGAAACGCGCTCTGATGGATTCTCGCTGAGGGGAGGATGGTGTGGATCAGATCTAAGAATCCCTATCCCTTTAATAGACAATTTATTTATCTGTCTAGGGGGCGAATGTAAAAACACCCTGGCGCCTCGTATTCATTCGACGCGTGGGAGATAGCCCTTATTGGGCACAGAAGCCAAGAGATTCAACATTTGTGGGGCCGGACACTGCTTACAAACACTTGGAAATTGGAGAAGAACCCGCCTTGCAATGCTGAAGACAATACTACGTGTCGGACTCATCATCATTGAAGCCTGGTTCGGGGGCTACTGAGGGAGTCCTGGATTAGGGGGTATCCGAACAGTCGGATTATATCCTTCGTCGGACTGTTGGATTATGAAGATACAAGATTAAAGACTTCGTCCCGTGTCTGGATGGGACTCTACTTGGCGTGGAAGGCAAGCTAGGCAATACGGATATGGATATCTCCTCCTTTGTAACCGACCTTGTGTAACCCTAACCCTCTCCGGTGTCTATATAAACCGGAGGGTTTTAGTCCGTAGGACAACATACAATCGTACCATAGGCTAGCTTCTAGGGTTTAGCCTCTCCGATCTCGTGGTACATCAACTCTTGTAATACCCATATCATCAAGAATAAATCAAGCAGGACGTAGGGTTTTACCTCCATCAGGAGGGCCCGAACCTGGGTAAAACATCGTGTCCCCTGCCTCCTGTTACCATCCGCCTTAGACGCACAGTTCGGGACCCCCTACCCGAGATCCGCCGGTTTTGACACCGACATCCTCCATCTTACAACTGTAGAACTTGTCGGAGACTTCATATCTCTCGACCCGGGCATGAGCTTGGAAAACCATTTTCAGCTCTTGGAACATCTCATATGCTCTGTGCTGCTCAAAAGCTTTTGGAGCCCCGGTTCTAAGTTGTAAAGCATGTTGCACTGAACCAGGGAGTAATCATCACTACGTGAATGCCAGGCGTTCATAACGTCTTGAGTTGCTGGGAAAACAGGTGCATCACCTAGTAGTGCTTCAAGGACATATGCTTTCTTGGCAGCTATGAGGATAATCCTCAGGTTACGGACCCAGTTCGTGTAGTTGCTACCATCGTCTTTCAGCTTGGTTTTCTCTAGGAACGCGTTAAAGTTGAGGGCAACATTAGCGTGGGCCATTTGATCTACAAGACATATTGCAAAGTTTTAGACTATGTTCATGATAATTAAGTTCATCTAATCAAATTATTTAATGAACTCCCACTCAGATAGACATCCCTCTAGTCCTCTAAGTGATACATGATCCGAGTCAACTAGGCCATGTCTGATCATCACGTGAGACGGACTAGTCATCATCGGTGCACATCTTCATGTTGATTGTATCTTCTATACGACTCATGTTTGACCTTTCGGTCTTCCGTGTTCTGAGGCCATGTCTATACATGCTAGGCTCGTCAAGTCAACCTAAGTGTATTGTGTGTGTAAATCTGGCTTACACCCATTGTATGCGAACGTTAGAACCTATCACACCCGATCATCACGTGGTGCTTCGGAACAACGGACCTTAGCAACAGTGCACAGTTAGGGGGAACACAATTCTTGATATTTTAATGAGGGATCATCTTATTTATGCTACCGTAGTTCTAAGCAAATAAGATGTAAAAACATGATAAACATCACATGCAATCAAATAGTGACATGATATGGCCAATATCATTTTGCTCCTTTTGATCTCCATCTTCGGGGCGCCATGATCATCATCGTCACTGGCATGACACCATGATCTCCATCATCATGATCTCCATCATCGTGTCTTCATGAAGTTGTCTCGCCAACTATTACTTCTACTACTATAGCTAATAGTTAGCAATAAAGTAAAGTAATTACATGGCGTTTTCATTGACACGCAGGTCATACAATAAATTAAGACAACTCCTATGGCTCCTACCAGTTGTCATACTCATTGACATGCAAGTCGTGATTCCTACTACAAGAACATGATCAATCTCATACATCACATTTATCATTCATCACATCCTTTTGGCCATATCACATCACATGACATATGCTGCAAGAACAAGTTAGACTTCCTCTAATTGTTGTTGCGAATTTTTACGTGGCTGCTATAGGTTTCTAGCAAGAACGTTTCTTACCTACGCCAAAACCACAACGTGATATGCCAATTTATATTTACCCTTAAAAAGGACCCTTTTCATCGAATCCGATCTGACTAAAGTAGGAGAGACAGACACCCGCTAGCCACCTTATGCAACTAGTGCATGTCAGTCGGTGGAACCTGTCTCACGTAAGTGTACGTGTAAGGTCGGTCCGGGCCGCTTCATCCCACGATGCCGCCAAATCAAGATAAGACTAGTAACGGCAAGTAAATTGACAAAATCAACACCCACAACAACTTGTGTTCTACTCGTGCATAGAAACTACGCATAGACCTAGCTCATGATGCCACTGTTGGGGATCGTAGCAGAAATTTAAAATTTTCTACGCATCACCAAGATCAATCTATGGAGTCATCTAGCAACGAGAGAGAGAGAGAGAGAGAGGAGTGCATCTACATACCATTGTAGATCGTGAGCGGAAGCGTTCAAGAGAACGGGGTTGATGGAGTCGTACTCATCGTGATCCAAATCACCGATGATCCTAGCGCCGAACGGACGGCACCTCCGCGTTCAACACACGTACGGAGCGGAGACGTCTCCTCCTTCTTGATCCAGCAAGGCGGGAGGAGAAGTTGATGGAGATCCAGCAGCACGACGGCGTGGTGGTGGAAGCAGCGGGATTCCAGCAGGGCTTCACCAAGTGCTATTGAAGGAGGAAGAAGTGTCACAGGAGGGAGAGGTAGGCACCAGGGCTTAGGGTGCGGCTGCCCTCCCTCCTCTCCACTATATATAGGGTCTAGGGGGTGCATGCCCCCTTGGAGATCCCATCTAGAGGGGGGGCGGCGGCCCCTTGGGGGGCAACGGCCCCTTAGGGTTTCCAACCAAGGGGCGCATGCCCCCTCGGGGGGCAACGACCCCCTAGGGTTTCGAACCCTAGGCGCCTTGGGCCCTTGGGTGGGGCGCACCAGCCCACCAGGGGCTGGTTCCCATGCCACTTCAGCCCATGGGGCCCTCGGGGATAGGTGGCCCCACCCGGTGGACCCCCGGGACCCTACCGGTGGTCTCGGTACAATACCGGTGACCCCCAAAACTCTCCCGATGGCCGAAACTGGACTTCCTATATATAAATCTTTACCTCCTGACCATTCCGGAACTCCTCGGGACGTCCGGGATCTCATCCGGGACTCCGAACAACTTTCGATTAACCACATACAATATCTCTACAACTCTAGCGTCACCGAACCTTAAGTGTGTAGACCCTACGGGTTCGGGAGACACGTAGACATGACCGAGACAACTCTTCGGTCAATAACCAACAGAGGGATCTGGATACCCATGTTAGCTACCACATGCTCCACAATAATCTCATCGGATGAACCACGATGTCGAGGATTCAATAAATCCCATATACAATTCCCTTTGTCTATCGGTATGATACTTGCCCGAGATTCGATCATCGGTATACCGATACCTTGTTCAATCTCGTTACGGCAAGTCTCTTTACTCGTTCACGTAACACATCATCCCGTGAACAACTCCTTGATCATATTGAGCTCATTATGATGATGTCCTACCGAGTGGGCGCAGAGATACCTCTCCGTCATACGGAGTGACAAATCCCAGTCTCGATTCGTGCCAACCCAACAGATACTTTCGGGGATACTCGTAGTGTACCTTTATAGACACCCAGTTACGTTGTGATGTTTGGCACACCCAAAGTACCCTTACGGTATCCGGGAGTTGCACAATCTCATGGTCTAAGGAAAGGATACTCGACATTAGAAAAGCTTTAGCAGACGAACTACACGATCTTGTGCTATGCTTAGGATTGGGTCTTGTCCATCACATCATTATCCTAATGATATGATCCTGTTATCAATGACATCCTATGTCCATGGTTAGGAAATTGTAACCATCTATTGATCAACGAGCTAGTCAACTAGAGGCTCACTAGGGACATGTTGTGGTCTATGTATTCACACATGTATTATGATTTCCGGATAACACAATTATAGCAGGAACAATAGACAGTTATCATGAACAAGGAAATATAATAATAACCATTTTATTATTGCCTCTAGGGCATATTTCCAACAAGAGTGTCGTCCACGTACCCTCGTAGACCGTTAGGCAGAAGCGTTATGACAACGCGGTTGATGTAGTCGTACGTCTTCACAATCGACCGATCCTCAGTACCGAACATACGGCACCTCCTGTTGGGGAACGTAGTAATTTCAAAAAAAATCCTACGCACACACAAGATCATGGTGATGCATAGCAACGAGAGGGGAGAGTGTTGTCTACGTACCCTCGTAGACCGGAAGCGGAAGCGTTAGCACAACACGGTTGATGTAGTCGTACGTCTTCACGGCTCGACTGATCAAGCACCGAAACTACGGCACCTCCGAGTTCTAGCACACGTTCAGCTCGATGACGATCCCCGGACTCCGATCCAGCAAAGTGTCAGGGAAGAGTTCCGCCAGCACGACGGCGTGGTGACGATCTTGATGTTCTACCGTCGCAGGGCTTCGCCTAGGAACCGCTACAATATTATCGAGGATTATGGTGGAGGGGGGCACCGCACACGGGTAAGAGAACGATCACGAAGATCAACTTGTTGTGTCTAGAGGTGCCCCCTGCCCCCGTATATAAAGGAGAAAGGGGGGAGGCCGGCCGGCCCTTGGGGCGCGCCAAGGAGGGGGGAGTCCTCCTCCTAGTAGGAGTAGGACTCCCCTTTCCTAGTCCAACTAGGAAGAGAGAAGGGGGAGGGAAAGAGAGGGAGAGGGAGAGGGAAAGAGGGGCCGCGCCCCCCTCCCCTAGTCCAATTCGGACTCCTCATGGGAGGGGGCGCGCCACCTCCTGGGCTGCTTCCCTCTCTCCCCTCAGGCCCACTAAGGCCCAATACTTCCCCGGGGGGTTCCGGTAACCCTTCCGGCACTCTGGTTTTCTCTGAAATCACCCGAAACACTTCCAGTGTCCGAATATAGCCGTCCAATATATTGATCTTTATGTCTCGACCATTTTGAGACTCCTCCTCATGTCCGTGATCATATCCGGGACTCCGAACAACCTTCGGTACATCAAAATATATAAACTCATAATGAAACTGTCATCGTAACATTAAGCGTGCGGACCCTACGGGTTCGAGAACAATGTAGACATGACCGAGACACGTCTCCGGTCAATAACCAATAGAGGCTAGATGCTCATATTGGCTCCTACATATTCTACGAAGATCTTTATCGGTCAGACCGCACAACAATATACGTTGTTCCCTTTGTCATCAGTATGTTACTTGCCCGAGATTCGATCGTCGGTATCTCAATACCTAGTTCAATCTCGTTATCGGCAAGTCTCTTTACTCATTCCGTAATACGTCATCTCACAACTAACTCATTAGTTGCATTGCTTGCAAGGCTTAAGTGATGTGCATTACCGAGAGGGCCCAGAGATACCTCTCCGACAATCGGAGTGACAAATCCTAATCTCGAAATACGCCAACCCAACATGTACCTTTGGAGACACCTGTAGAGCACCTTTATAATCACCCGGTTACGTTGTGACGTTTGGTAGCACACAAAGTGTTCCTCCGGTAAACGGGAGTTTCATAATCTCATAGTCATAGGAACATGTATAAGTCATGAAGAAAGCAATAGCAACATACTAAACGATCGGGTGCTAAGCTAATGGAATGGGTCATTTCAATCACATCATTCTCCTAATGATGTGATCATGTTAATCAAATGACAACTCATGTCTATGGTTAGGAAACATAACCATCTTTGATCAACGAGCTAGTCAAGTAGAGGCATACTAGTGACACTCTGTTTGTCTATGTATTCACACATGTATTATGTTTCCGGTTAATACAATTCTAGCATGAATAATAAACATTTATCATGATATAAGGAAATAAATAATAACTTTATTATTGCCTCTAGGGCATATTTCCTTCAGTCTCCCACTTGCACTAGAGTCAATAATCTAGTTCACATTGCCATGTGATTTAACACCAATAGTTCACATCACCATGTGATTAACACCCATAGTTCACATCGTCATGTGACCAACACCCAAAGGGTTTACTAGAGTCAATAATCTAGTTCACATCGCTATGTGATTAACACCCAAAGAGTACTAAGGTGTGATCATGTTTTGCTTGTGAGAGAAGTTTAGTCAACGGGTCTGCCACATTCAGATCCGTAAGTATTTTGCAAATTTCTATGTCAACAATGCTCTGCACAGAGCTACTCTAGCTAATTGCTCCCACTTTCAATATGTATCCAGATTGAGATTTAGAGTCATCTGGATCAGTGTCAAAATTTGCATCGACATAACCCTTTACGATGAACCTTTTGTAACTTCCATAATCGAGAAAAATATCCTTATTCCACTAAGGATAATTTTGACCAATGTCCAGTGATCTACTCCTAGATCACTATTGTACTCCTTTGCCAAACTCAGGGTAGGGTATACAATAGGTCTGGTACACAGCATGGCATACTTTATAGAACCTATGGCTGAGGCATAGGGAATGACTTTCATTCTCTCTCTATCTTCTGTTGTGGTTGGGTTTTGAGTCTTACTCAACTTCACACCTTGTAACACAGGCAAGAACTCCTTCTTTGACTGTTCCATTTTGAACTACTTCCAAATCTTGTCAAGGTATGTACTCATTGAAAAACTTATCAAGCGTCTTGATCTATCTCTATAGATCTTGATGCTCAATATGTAAGCAGCTTCACCGAGGTCTTTCTTTGAAAAAGTCCTTTCAAACACTCCTTTATGCTTTGCAGAATAATTCTACATTATCTTCGATCAACAATATGTCATTCACATATACTTATCAGAAATGCTGTAGTGCTCCCACTCACTTTCTTGTAAATACAGGCTTCACCGCAAGTCTGTATAAAACTATATGCTTTGATCAACTTATCAAAGCGTATATTCCAACTCCGAGATGCTTGCACCAGTCCATAGATGGATCGCTGGAGCTTGCATATTTTGTTAGTACCTTTAGGATTGACAAAACCTTCTGGTTGCATCATATACAACTCTTCTTTAATAAATCCATTAAGGAATGCAGTTTTGTTTATCCATTTGCCAGATTTCATAAAATGCGGCAATTGCTAACATGATTCGGACAGACTTAAGCATAGATACGAGTGAGAAACACTCATCGTAGTCAACACCTTGAAGTTGTCGAAAACCTTTTGCGACAATTCTAGCTTTGTAGATAGTAACACTACTATCAGCGTCCGTCTTCCTCTTGAAGATCCATTTAATCTCAATGGCTCGCCGATCATTGGGCAAGTCAATCAAAGTCCATAATTTGTTCTCATACATGGATCTCATCTCAGATTTCATAGCCTCAAGCCATCTTGCGGAATCTGGGCTCATCATCGCTTCCTCATAGTTTGTAGGTTTGTCATGGTCAAGTAACATGACCTCCAGAACAGGATTACCGTACCACTCTGGTGCGGATCTCACTCTGGTTGACCTACGAGGTTCGGTAGTAACTTGATTTGAAGTTACATGATCATCATCATTAGCTTCCTCACTAATTGGTGTAGGAGTCACAGGAACAAATTTCTGTGATGAACTACTTTCCAATAAGGGAGCAGGTACAGTTACCTCATCAAGTTCTACTTTCCTCCCACTCACTTCTTTCGAGAGAAACTCCTTCTCTAGAAAGGATCCATTCTCAGCAATGAATACCTTGCCTTCGGATCTGTGATAGAAGGTGTACCCAACATTTTCTTTTGGGTATCCTATGATAATGCACTTCTACGATTTGGGTTTGAGCTTATCAGGTTGAAACTTTTTCACATAAGCAATGCAACCTCAAACTTTAAGAAACGATAGCTTAGGTTTCTTGCCAAACCATAGTTCATACGGTGTCGTCTCAACGGATTTAGATGGTGCCCTATTTAACGTGAATGTAGCTGTCTCTAATGCATAACCCCAAAATGATAGCGGTAAATCAGTAAGAGACGTCATAGATCGCACCATATCTAATAAAGTACGGTTACGACGTTCAGACACACCATTACACGGTGGTGTTCCAGGTGGTGTGAGTAGTGAAACTATTTCACATTGTTTTAACTGAAGGCCAAATTCGTAACTCAAATAATTTCCTTCTGCGATCATATCGTAGAAACTTTTATTTTTGTTACGATGATTCTCCACTTCACTCTGAAATTCTTTGAACTTTTCAAATGTTTCAGATTTGTGTTTCATCAAGTAGATATACTCATATCTGCTCAAATCATCTGTGAAGATCAGAAAATAATGATACCTGCCGCGAGCCTCAATATTCATCGGACTACATACATCAGTATGTATGATTTCCAAAAAATCTGTTGCTTGCTCCATTGTTCCGGAGAACGGAGTCTTAGTCATCTTGCCCATGAGGCATGGTTTGCAAGCATCAATTGATTCATAATCAAGTGATTCCAAAAGCCCATCAGCATGGATTTTCTTCATGCGTTTTTCACCAATATGACCTAAACGGCAGTGCCACAAATAAGTTGCACTATCATTGTTAACTTTGCATCTTTTGGTTTCAATATTATGAATATGTGTATCACTACGATCGAGATCCAACGAACCATTTTCATTGGGTGTGTAACCATATAAGGTTTTATTCATGTAAACAGAACACAATTTATTCTCTTACTTAAATGAATAACCGTATTGCAATAAACATGATCAAATCATATTCATGCTCAACACAAACACCAAATGACACTTATTTAGGTTCAACACTAATCCCGAAAGTATAGGGAGTGTGCGATGATGATCATATCAATCTTGGAACCACTTCCAACACACATCGTCACTTCACCCTTAACTAGTCTCTGTTCATTCTACAACTCCCGTTTCGAGTTACTACTCTTAGCAATTGAACCAGTATCAAATACCGAGGGGTTGCTACGAACACTAGTAAAATACACATGAATAATATGTATATCAAATATACCTTTGTTCACTTTGCCATCCTTCTTATCCGCCAAATACTTGGGGTAGTTCCGCTTCCAATGACCAGTCCCTTTGCAGTAGAAGCACTCAGTTTCAGGCTTTGGTCCAGACTTGGGTTTTTCACTTGAGCAGCAACTTGCTTGCCATTCTTCTTGAAGTTCCCCTTTCTTCCCTTTGTCCCTTTACTTGAAACTAGTGGTTTTGTTTACCATCAACACTTGATGCTTTTCTTGATTTCTACCTTCGTCGATTTAAGCATCGCAAAGAGCTTGGGAATTGTTTTCGTCATCCCTTGCATACTATAGTTCATCACGAAGTTCTACTAACTTGGTGATGGTGACTAGAGAATTCTGTCAATCACTATTTTATCTGGAAGATTAACTCCCACTTGATTCAAGCGATTGTAGTACCCAGACAATCTGAGCACATGCTCACTGCTTGAGCTATTCTCCTCCATCTTTTAGCTATAGAACTTGTTGGAGACTTCATATCCCTCAACTCGGGTATTTTCTTGAAATATTAACTTCAACTCCTGGAACATCTCATATGGTCCATGACGTTCAAAATGTCTTTGAAGTCCCGATTCTAAGCCGTTAAACATGGTGCACTAAACTATCAAGTAGTCATCATATTGAGCTAGCCAAACGTTCATAACGTCTGCATTTGCTCCTGCAATAGGTCTGTCACCTAGCGGTGCATCAAGGACATAATTCTTCTGTGCAGCAATGAGGATAATCCTCAGATCACGGATCCAATCCGCATCATTGCTACTAACATCTTTCAACATAGTTTTTCTCTAGGAACATATCAAAATAAACATAGGGAAGCTAAACGCGAGCTATTGATCTACAACATAGATATGTTAATACTACTAGGACTAAGTTCATGATAAATTTAAGTTCAATTAATCATATTACTTAAGAACTCCCACTTAGATAGACATCCCTCTAATCATCTAAGTGATCACGTGATCCAAATCAACTAAACCATAACCGATCATCACGTGAAATGGAGTAGTTTTCAATGGTGAACATCACTATGTTGATCATATCTACTATATGATTCACGCTCAAACTTTCGGTCTCAGTGTTCCGAGGCCATATCTGCATATGCTAGGCTCGTCAAGTTTAACCTGAGTATTATGCGTGTGCAAAACTGGCTTGCACCCGTTGTAGATGGACGTAGAGCTTATCACACCCGATCATCATGTGGTGTCTGGGCACAACGAACTTTGGCAACGGCGCATACTCAGGGAGAACACTTTTATCTTGAAATTTAGTGAGAGATCATCTTATAATGCTACCGCCGAACTAAGCAAAATAAGATGTATAAAAGATAAACATCACATGCAATCATAATATGTGACATGATATGGCCATCATCATCTTGTGCCTTTGATCTCCATCTCCAAAGCATCGTCATGATCTCTATCGTCACCGGCATGACACCATGATCTCCATCATCTTGATCTATATCAATGTGTCGTCACATGGTCGTCTCGCCAACTATTGCTCTTGCAACTATTGCTATCGCATAGCGATAAAGTAAAGCAATTATTTGGCGCTTGCATCTTATGCAATAGAGAGACAACCATAAGGCTTTTGCCAGTTGCCGATAACTTCAAGAAAACATGAGCATCTCATCCAACAACTTATATCTCATCACGTCTTGACCATATCACATCACAACATGCCCTGCAAAAACAAGTTAGACATCCTCTACTTTGTTGTTGCAAGTTTTACGTGGCTGCTACGGGCTTAGCAAGAACCGTTCTTACCTACGCATCAAAACCACAACGATAGTTTGTCAAGTTGGTGATGTTTTAAACTTCGCAAGGACCGGGCGTAGCCACACTCGGTTCAACTAAAGTTGGAGAAACTGACACCCGCTAGTCACCTATGTGCATAGCACGGCGGTAAAACCAGTCTCGCGTAAGCGTACGCATAATGTCGGTCCGGGCCGCTTCATCCAACAATACCGCCAAACCAAAGTATGACATGCTGGTAAGCAGTATGACTTATATCGCCCACAACTCACTTGTGTTCTACTCGTGCATATAACATCAACACATAAAACCTAGGCTCGGATGCCACTGTTGGGGAACGTAGTAATTTCAAAAAAATTCCTACGCACACGCAAGATCATGCTGATGCATAGCAACGAGAGGGGAGAGTGTTGTCTACGTACCCTCATAGACCAGAAGCGGAAGCGGAAGCACAACGCGGTTGATGTAGTCATATGTCTTCACGGCTCGACTGATCAAGCACCGAAACTACGGCACCTCCGAGTTCTAGCACATGTTCAGCTCGATGACGATCCCCGGACTCTGATCCAGCAAAGTGTCGGGGAAGAGTTTCGTTAGCACGACGGCGTGGTGACGATCTTGATGTTCTACCGTCGCAGGGCTTCACCTAAGCACCGCTACAATATTATCGAGGATTATGGTGGAGGGGGGCACCGCACACGGCTAAGAGAACGATCACGAAGATCAACTTGTTATGTCTAGAGGTGCCCCCCTGCCCCCGTATATAAAGGAGCAAGGGGGAGGCCGGCCGGCCCTTGTGGCGCGCTGAAGGAAATATGCCCTAGAGGCAATAATAATGTTATTATTTATTTCCTTATATCATGATAAATGTTTATTATTCATGCTAGAATTGTATTATCCGGAAACATAATACTTGTGTGAATACATAGACAAACCAAACGTCACTAGTATGCCTCTACTTGACTAGCTCGTTAATCGAAGATGGTTATGTTTCCTAACCATAGACATGTGTTGTCATTTGATTAATGGGATCATATCATTAGGAGAATGATGTGATTGACATGACCCATTCCATTAGCTTAGCACCCGATTGTTTAGTATGTTGCTATTGCTTTCTTCATGACTTATACATGTTCCTATGACTATGAGATTATGCAACTCCCATTTACCGGAGGAACACTTTGTGTGCTACCAAACGTCACAACGTAACTGGGTGATTATAAAGGAGCTCTACAGGTGTCTCCAAAGGTGAATGTTGGGTTGGCGTATTTCGAGATTAGCATTTGTCACTCCGATTGCCGGAGAGGTATCTCTGGGCCCTCTCGGTAATTCACATCACATAAGCCTTGCAAGCATTACAACTAATGAGTTAGTTGCAAGATGATGTATTATGAAACGAGTAAAGAGACTTGCCGGTAACGAGATTGAACTAGGTATTGAGATACCGACGATCGAATCTCGGGCAAGTAACATACCGATGACAAAGGGAACAACGTATGTTGTTATGCGGTCTGACCGATAAAGATCTTCGTAGAATATGTAGGAGCCAATATGAGCATCCAGGTTCCGCTATTGGTAATTGATCGGAGACGTGTCTCGGTCATGTCTACATTGTTCTCGAACCCGTAGGGTCCGCACGCTTAAGGTTTCGATGACAGATATATTATGAGTTTATGAGTTTTGATGTACCGAAGTTAGTTCGGAGTCCCGGATGTGATCACGGACATGACGAGGAGTCTCAAAATGGTCGAGACATAAAGATTGATATATTGGATGGCTATATTCGGACACCGGAAGTGTTCCGGGTGATTTCGGAGAAAACCGGAGAGCCAGAGGGTTACCGGACCCCCCCCCAGGAGAAGTAATGGGCCATATGGGCCTTAGTGGAGAGAGAGGGGCAGCCAAAGGTGGGCCGCGCGCCTCCTCCCCCCTGGTCCAAATTGGACTAGGAGAGGGGGGGCGGCGCCCCCCTTTCCTTCTCCCTCCCCACTTCTTTCCCCCTCCTAGTAGGAGTCCTACTCCTACTAGGAGGAGGACTCCTCCTTGGCGCGCCATAGGGGTCGGCCGGCCTCCTCCCCTTGATCCTTTATATACGGAGGCAGGGGGCACCCCTAGAGAAACAAGTTGATCCAAGTGATCATAATCTTAGCCGTGTGCGGTGGCCCCTTCCACCATAATCCTCGATAATATTGTAGCGGTGCTTAGGCGAAGCCCTGCGATGGTAGAACATCAAGATCGTCACCACGCCGTCGTGCTGACGGAACTCTTCCCCTACACTTTGCTGGATCGGAGTCCGGGGATCGTCATCGAGCTGAACGTGTGCTAGAACTCGGAGGTGCCGTAGTTTCGGTGCTTGATCGGTCGGGCCGTGAAGACGTACGACTACATCAACCGCGTTGTCATAACGCTTCTGCTGTCGGTCTACAAGGGTACGTAGATCATACTCTCCCCTCGTTGCTATGCATCACCATGATCTTGCGTGTGCGTAGGAAAATTTTTGAAATTACTACGTTCCCCATCAGTGGCATCCGAGCCTGGTTTTATGTGTTGATGTTATATGCACGAGTAGAACACAAGTGAGTTGTGGGCGATATAAGTCATACTGCTTACCAGCATGTCATACTTTGGTTCGGTGGTATTGTTGGACGAAGCGGCCCGGACCGACATTACGCGTACGCTTACGCGAGACCGGTTCTCCCGACGTGCTTTGCACAAAGGTGGCTAGCAGGTGACAGTTTCTCCAACTTTAGTTGAACCGAGTGTGGCTACGCCCGGTCCTTGCGAAGGTTAAAACAGCACCAACTTGACAAGGTGAACAAAGGTATATGTGATATACATGTTATTGATGTGTACCTTACTAATGCTCGCAGTAGCACCTGGGTATTTGATACTGGTTCTGTTGCTAATATTTGCAACTCGAAACAGGGACTACGGATTAAGCGAAGATTGGCTAAGGACGAGGTGATGATGCGCATGGGAAATGGTTCCAAAGTCGATGTGATCGCAGTCGGCACGCTACCTCTACATCTACCTTCGGGATTAGTATTAGACCTAAATAATTGTTATTTGGTGCCAGCGTTAAGCATGAACATTATATCTGGATCTTGTTTGATGCGAGACGGTTATTCATTTAAATCAGAGAATAATGGTTGTTCTATTTATATGAGTAATATCTTTTATGGTCATGCACCCTTAAAGAGTGGCCTATTCTTATTAAATCTCGATAGTAGTGACACACATATTCATAATATTGAAGCCAAAAGATGCAGAGTTGATAATGATAGTGCAACTTATTTGTGGCGCTACCGTTTGGGTCATATCAGTGTAAACCGCATGAAGAAACTCCATACTGATGGGCTTTTAGAACCACTTGATTATGAATCACTTAGTACTCGCGAACCGTGCCTTATGGGTAAGATGACAAAACACTGTTCTCCAGTACTATGGAGAGAGCAACAGATTTGTTGGAAATCATACATACAGATGTATGTGGTCCGATGAATGTTGAGGCTCGTGGCGGATATCGTTATTTTCTCACCTTCACAGATGACTTAAGCAGATATGGGTATATCTACTTAATGAAACATAAGTCTGAAACATTTGAAAAGTTCAAAGAATTTCAGAGTGAAGTTGAAAATCATCGTAACAAGAAAATAAAATTCCTACGATCTGATCGTGGAGGAGAATATTTGAGTTACGAGTTTGGTGTACATTTGAAACAATGTGGAATAGTTTCGCAACTCACGCCACCCGGAACACCACAGCATAATGGTGTGTCCGAACGTTGTAATCGTACTTTACTAGATATGGTGCGATCTATGATGTCTCTTACTAATTTACCGCTATCGTTTTGGGGATATGCTCTAGAGACGGCCGCATTCTTGTTAAATAGGGCACCATCAAAATCCATTGAGACGACGCCTTATGAACTGTGGTTTGGCAAGAAACCAAAGTTGTCGTTTCTGAAAGTTTGGGGCTGCGATGCTTATGTGAAAAAGCTTCAACCTGATAAGCTCAAACCCAAATCGGAGAAATGTGTCTTCGTAGGATATCCAAAGGAAACTATTGGATACACCTTCTATCACAGATCCGAAGGCAAGACTTTTGTTGCTAAATTCGGAAACTTTCTAGAGAAGGAGTTTCTCTCGAAAGAAGTGAGTGGGAGGAAAGTAGAACTTGACGAGGTAACTGTACCTGCTCCTTTATTGGAAAGTAGTACATCACAGAAACCAGTTTCTGTGACAACTACACCAATTAGTGAGGAAGCTAATGATCATGATCATGAAACTTTAGAACAAGATACTACTGAACCTCGTAGATCAACCAGAGTAAGATCCGCGCCAGAGTGCTACGGTAATCCTGTTCTGGAAGTCATGCTACTAGATCATGATGACCCTAGAACTATGAAGAAGCGATGGTGAGCCCAGATTCCGCAAAATGGCTTGAAGCCATGAAATCTGAGATGGGATCCATGTATGAGAACAAAGTATGGACTTTGGTTGACTTGCCCAATGATCGGCAAGCAATTGAGAATAAATGGATCTTCAAGAAGAAGATTGACGCTAACGGTAATGTTACTGTCTACAAAGCTCGACTTGTCGCAAAAGGTTTTCGGCAAGTTCAAGGGATTGACTACGATGAGACATTCTCACCCGTAGCGATGCTTAAGTCTGTCCGAATCATGTTAGCAATTGCCGCATTTTATGATTATGAAATTTGGCAAATGGATGTCAAAACTGCATTCCTGAATGGATTTCTGGAAGAAGAGTTGTATATGATGCAGCCGGAAGGTTTTGTCGATCCAAAGGGAGCTAACAAAGTGTGCAAGCTCCAGCGATCCATTTATGGACTGGTGCAAGCCTCTCGGAGTTGGAATAAACGCTTTGATAGTGTGATCAAAGCATTTGGTTTTATACAGACTTTTGGAGAAGCCTGTATTTACAAGAAAGTGAGTGGGAGCTCTGTAGCATTTCTGATATTATATGTAGATGACATATTACTAATCGGAAATGATACAGAATTTCTGGATAGCATAAAGGGATACTTGAATAAGAGTTTTTCAATGAAAGACCTCGGTGAAGCTGGCTACATATTGGGCATCAAGATCTATAGAGACAGATCGAGACGCTTAATTGGACTTTCACAATGCACATACCTTGACAAAGTTTTGAAAAAGTTCAAAATGGATCAAGCAAAGAAAGGGTTCTTGCCTGTGTTACAAGGTGTGAAATTGAGTAAGACTCAAAGTTCGACCAATGCAGAAGATAGAGAGAAAATGAAAGATGTTTCCTATGCTTCAGCCATAGGCTCTATCATGTATGCAATGCTGTGTACCAGACCTGATGTGTGTCTTGCTATAAGTCTAGCAGGGAGGTACCAAAGTAATCCAGGAGTGGATCATTGGACAGCAGTCAAGAACATCCTGAAATACCTGAAAAGGACTAAGGATATGTTTCTCATATATGGAGGTGACAAAGAGCTCATCGTAAATGGTTACGTTGATGCAAGCTTTGACACTGATCCGGACGATTCTAAATCGCAAACCGGATATGTGTTTACATTAAACGGTGGAGCTGTTAGTTGGTGCAGTTCTAAACAAAACGTTGTGGCAGGATCTACATGTGAAGCGGAGTACATAGCTGCTTCGGAAGCAGCAAACGAAGGAGTCTGGATGAAGGAGTTCATATCCGATCTAGGTGTCATACCTAGTGCATCGGGTCCAATGAAAATCTTTTGTGACAATACTGGTGCAATTGCCTTGGCAAAGGAATCCAGATTTCACAAGAGAACCAAGCACATCAAGAGACGCTTCAATTCCATCCAGGATCTAGTCCAGGTGGGAGACATAGAGATTTGCAAGATACATACGGATCTGAATGTAGCAGACCCGTTGACTAAGCCTCTTCCACGAGCAAAACATGATCAGCACCAAAGCTCCATGGGTGTTAGAATCATTACTGTGTAATCTAGATTATTGACTCTAGTGCAAGTGGGAGACTGAAGGAAATATGCCCTAGAGGCAATAATAATGTTATTATTTTATTTCCTTATATCATGATAAATGTTTATTATTCATGCTAGAATTGTATTATCCGGAAACATAATACTTGTGTGAATACATAGACAAACCAAACGTCACTAGTATGCCTCTACTTGACTAGCTCGTTAATCGAAGATGGTTATGTTTCCTAACCATAGACATGTGTTGTCATTTGATTAATGGGATCACATCATTAGGAGAATGATGTGATTGACATGACCCATTCCATTAGCTTAGCACCCGATCGTTTAGTATGTTGCTATTGCTTTCTTCATGACTTATACATGTTCCTATGACTATGAGATTATGCAACTCCCGTTTACCGGAGGAACACTTTGTGTGCTACCAAACGTCACAACGTAACTGGGTGATTATAAAGGAGCTCTACAGGTGTCTCCAAAGGTAAATGTTGGGTTGGCGTATTTCGAGATTAGGATTTGTCACTCCGATTGTTGGAGAGGTATCTCTAGGCCCTCTCGGTAATTCACATCACATAAGCCTTGCAAGCATTACAACTAATGAGTTAGTTGCAAGATGATGTATTACGAAACGAGTAAAGAGACTTGCCGGTAACGAGATTGAACTAGGTATTGAGATACCGACGATCGAATCTCAGGAAAGTAACATACCGATGACAAAGGGAACAACGTATGTTGTTATGCGGTCTGACCGATAAAGATCTTCGTAGAATATGTAGGAGCCAATATGAGCATCCAGGTTCCGCTATTGGTTATTGACCGGAGACGTGTCTCGGTCATGTCTACATTGTTCTCGAACCCGTAGGGTCCGCACGCTTAAGGTTTCGATGACAGATATATTATGAGTTTATGAGTTTTGATGTACCGAAGTTAGTTCGGAGTCCCGGATGTGATCACGGACATGACGAGGAGTCTTGAAATGGTCGAGACATAAAGATTGATATATTGGACGGCTATATTCGGACACCGGAAGTGTTCCGGGTGATTTCGGAGAAAACCGGAGAGCCGGAGGGTTACCGGAACCCCCCCGGGAGAAGTAATGGGCCATATAGGCCTTAGTGGAGAGAGAGAGAGAGGGGCAGCCAAAGGTGGGCCGCGCGCCTCCTCCCCCCTGGTCCGAATTGGACTAGGAGAGGGGGGCGGCGCCCCCCTTTCCTTCTCCCTCCCCACTTCTTTCCCCCTCCTAGTAGGAGTCCTACTCCTACTAGGAGGAGGACTCCTCCTTGGCGCGCCATAGGGGCCGGCCGGCCTCCTCCCCTTGATCCTTTATATACGGAGGCAGGGGCACCCTAGAGAAACAAGTTGATCCACGTGATCATAATCTTAGCCGTGTGCGGTGGCCCCTTCCACCATAATCCTCGATAATATTGTAGCGGTGCTTAGGCGAAGCCCTGCGACGGTAGAACATCAAGATCGTCACCACGCCGTCGTGCTGACGGAACTCTTCCCCTACACTTTGCTGGATCGGAGTCCGGGGATCGTCATCGAGCTGAACGTGTGCTAGAACTCGGAGGTGTCGTAGTTTCGGTGCTTGATCGGTCGGGCCGTGAAGACGTACGACTACATCAACCGCGTTGTCATAACGCTTCCGTTGTCGGTCTACAAGGGTACGTGGATCATACTCTCCCCTCGTTGCTATGCATCACCATGATCTTGCGCGTGCGTAGGAAATTTTTTGAAATTACTACGTTCCCCATCACACGCCAAGGAGGGGGGAGTCCTCCTCCTAGTAGGAGTAGGACTCCCCTTTCCTAGTCCAACTAGGAAGAGAGAAGGGGGAAGGAAAGAGAGGGAGAGGGAGAGGGAAAGAGGGGTCGTGCCCCCCTCCCCTAGTCCAATTCGGACTCCTCATGGGAGGAGGCGCGCCACCTCCTGGGCTGCTGCCCTCTCTCTCCCCTCAGGCCCACTAAGGCCCAATACTTCCCCGGGGGGTTCCGATAACCCTTCCGGCACTCCGGTTTTCTCCGAAATCACACGAAACACTTCCGGTGTCCGAATATAGCCGTCCAATATATCGACTTTTATGTCTCGACCATTTCGAGACTCCTCGTCATGTCTGTGATCATATCCGGGACTCCGAACAACCTTCGGTACATCAAAATATATAAACTCATAATGAAACTGTCATCGTAACGTTAAGCGTGCGGACCCTACGGGTTCGAGAACAATGTAGACATGACCGAGACACGTCTCCGGTCAATAACCAATAGCGGAACCTGGATGCTCATATTGGCTCCTACATATTCTACGAAGATCTTTATCGGTCAGACCGCACAACAACATACGTTGTTCCCTTTGTCATCGGTATGTTACTTGCCCGAGATTCGATCGTCGGTATCTCAATACCTAGTTCAATCTCGTTATCGGCAAGTCTCTTTACTTGTTCCGTAATACATCATCTCGCAACTAACTCATTAGTTGCATTGCTTGCAAGGCTTAAGTGATGTGCATTACCGAGAGGGCCCAAAGATACCTCTCCGACAATCGGAGTGACAAATCCTAATCTCGAAATATGCCAACCCAACATGTACCTTTGGAGACACCTGTAGAGCACCTTTATAATCACCCAGTTACGTTGTGACGTTTGGTAGCACGCAAAGTGTTCCTCCGGTAAACGGGAGTTGCATAATCTCATAGTCATAGGAACATGTATAAGTCATGAAGAAAGCAATAGCAACATACTAAATGATCGGGTGCTAAGCTAATGGAATGGGTCATGTCAATCACATCATTCTCCTAATGATGTGATCCCGTTAATCAAATGACAACTCATGTCTATGGTTAGGAAACATAACCATCTTTGATCAACGAGCTAGTCAAGTAGAGGCATACTAGTGACACTCTGTTTGTCTATGTATTCACACATGTATTATGTTTCCGGTTAATACAATTCTAGCATGAATAATAAACATTTATCATGATATAAGGAAATAAATAATAACTTTATTATTGCCTCTAGGGCATATTTCCTTCACCTCCGCATTCAGCACACGTTCAGCTCGGTGACATCCCGCGTACTCACGATCCAGTAGAGCTCGAGGGAGAGTTTCGTTAGCACGATGGCGTGGTGACAATGTTGATGAAGCTACCATCGTAGGGCTTAGCCTAAGCACTGCTACGGTATGACCGAGGTGGATTATTGTGGAGGGGGGCACCGCACACGGCTGGGAGAGATCAATGATCAACTTGTGTGTTCTAGGGTGCCCACTGCCCCCGTATATAAAGGAGCAAAGGGGGGAGGCCGGCCGGCCCTGTTCGGCGCGCCAGGAGGAGGAGTCCTCCTCCTAGTAGGAGTAGGACTCCCCTCTTTCCTACTCCTACTAGGAGTGGGGAAAGGAAGGGGGAGAAGGAGAAGGAAAGGGGGGCGCCCCCCCCCCTTCCTAGTCCAATTCAGACCAGAGGGGGAGGGGGCGCGCAGCCTGCCCTGGCCAGCCCCTCTCTCTCTCCACTAGGGCCCAACAAGGCCTATTAACCCCCGGGGGGTTTCGGTAACCCCTCCGGCACTCCGGTAAAATCCGTATTTCACCCGGAACTCTTCCGATGTCCAAATGTAGGCTTCCAATATATCAATCTTTATGTCTCGACCATTCCGAGACTCCTCGTTATGTACGTGATCATATTCGGGACTCCGAACTACCTTCGGTACATCAAAACATATAAACTCATAATACAGATCGTCACGGAACTTTAAGCATGCGGACCCTACGGGTTTGAGAACTATGTAGACATGACCGAGACATATCTCCGGTCAATAACCAATAGCGGAACCTGGATGCTCATATTGGTTCCTACATATTCTACGAAGATCTTTATCGGTCAAACCGCATAACAACATACGTTGTTCCCTTTGTCATCGGTATGCTACTTGCTCGAGATTCGATCGTTGGTATCTCAATACCTAGCTCAATCTCGTTACCGGCAAGTCTCTTTACTCGTTCTGTAATGCATCATCCCGCAACTAACTCATTAGTCACATTGCTTGCAAGGCTTATAGTGATGTGCATTACCGAGAGGGCCCAGAGATACCTCTCCGACAATCGGAGTGACAAATCCTATTCTTGATCTATGCCAACTCCACGAACACCATCGGAGACACCTGTAGAGCACCTTATAATCACCCGGTTACGTTGTGACGTTTGGTAGCACACAAAGTGTTCCTCCGGTATTCGGGAGTTGCATAATCTCATAGTCATAGGAACATGTATAAGTCATGAAGAAAGCAATAGCAGTAAACTAAACGATCAAGTGCTAAGCTAACGGAATGGATCAAGTCAATCACATCATTCTCCTAATGATGTTATCTCTTTGATCAAATGACAACTCATGTCTATGGCTAGGAAACATAACAATCATTGATTCAACGAGCTAGTCAAGTAGAGGCAAACTAGTGACAATCTGTTTGTCTATGTATTCACACATGTACTAAGTTTCCGGTTAATACAATTCTAGCATGAATAATAAACATTTATCATGATATAAGGAAATAAATAATAACTTTATTATTGCTTCTAGGGCATATTTCCTTCAGGGATGGCACGGACCAGATCCACGCCACGCCTTGAAAGAAGAGTGAGGATCCAGCAGCAAGCCAACCTCACATGAGCGACTCTCCAGGGCCGTTGGCAATCCTCAACCTTGACCTATCTGCCAGCAATGTTGCGACATGCATCACCCTCTGGATCTCGGCCTGAAACATAGCTTTGTCTTCCATCTTCAGCAGCCTTGTCTAGTAATTCATCAGTGCACAAGCGGTAAAAACTGCCTCAAGAGGAGACCGGATAATATGATTATCAAAAGTAACTTTGTTGTGGGTGCACCAGATCCCCCAACAGATCTTGATTAGGGTTTTTTCAATAGTAAGGTGGTTACGAGTGAGGGTTCTGGTTTTGTCGTAGCAGAGAACATCCATTCCCGCCATTTCCTCAATGGCCAACATTCTCTTGGTGATGGCACCTTGCAAAGTTCAAAACAAATTTAGTGGTATATAACACAACGTCCGTTAACTAGAGAAAGGTGATGAGAATATCCAGACACACCTGTTTGAGATAAGTGATGAGAACCTATTGCGAGCATGACCGAAAAAACTGTTGGCATCCCTCTGATCAGAATAACAAGCACATTGTTGATCCCTTCCCGGTACGAGTGGTGCTGGACCATGAGCATGATGATAACGTCAACGAAGACACCCACAATAGTCGAGCAGATACACAAGTTGCCTATGCAGGTAAGAACCTAAAATTTTCAATATGAAAATTTAGCTCTCACACCACTGCAACTAATGATTGACACATCTAATACACGAGTTGTTCCATTCTTCATTTTCCTGAACAAGATATTATTGATCATGTGAGCAACCTGGGGATTCTCTCGGTACTAACGAGAAAGAAATTGCGAAATTAGTTAATGACTTGTTGGACTTACAACCTGGGAGGGCTTTAGAGTTTATTCGTAACATTGCGGTTGTGAAGCCTATGAACGATGAGGAGATTAAAAACTTAGGAATTAATGCTCTTGAGAGTCTCTGTGAGGATGTTGTGCCCAATTCGGGACAAGAAGATGAGGTAGATGAATCGGGGCACGATGGGTATGTGGCTCCTCTACAGCCGGATGACACTTTACAAACTATGTCAGGTCATATGGACATGGAGGAGGTGCAGGATAAACCAAAACGTTCCTGTAAGAGGAAGGTTTATCCTGCATCGGCAGTGCATAGAAGTGCGAGAGTCAAATTCAAGAAAAAAATCCATGATGACAAATGAAAGGAATCTTTTGGAATAGCAGAGGTCTAGCTGACTTGGCTAAAAGAAGGTTTCTTGCGAAAGCGTCACTTGAATACAAACTAGACTTTGTTACTTTACTGGAAACCGGCAGGGACAACTTCACTCACAGTTTCTAGGCACTTTATCAGGTGGTGTCAACTTCGATTGGTACTATTTACCCCCACGTGGACGATCCAGAAGGATCTTACTTGGGATTAAATGCGAGACTTTAGAGGTCATGAACATCGTTCAAGGAGATTTTACCGTTAAATTTCGGGTCCGTTCGAAACTTGATGGGTTTTGATGGCCTTTGGTGGCTATTTATGGAGTGGCGCAACCTGATTTCCTAGCGGACCCTGTAAGGGTCTGCGGGGATGAGAGGTTACCGATCCTAGTGGGAGGGATTTCAACATAATCAGGAGAAGGGAAGAAAGAATAATGACAACTTCAATGGAAGATGGTCATTTATGTTTAACGCGATTATTGAGAGTCTTAATTTGAGGGAGATTGATCTTTCGGGTAGATAGTTCACATGGGCGAACTCGTTACCAAATTTGACTTATGAGAAGTTGGATTGTGTCCTTACCAGTGCTGATTGGGAAACAAAGTTCCCTCTTGTTATTGTGCAGGCGCTGCAACGTGCAGTCTCAGATCATACACCTTTGTTGGTCGATTCAGGCGAAGCGACCCATGTAGGTAATAAGAATACCTTTTCCTTCGGACTAGCGTGGTTCGAGAGAGAGGATTTTTTTAGATATCATCGCAAGAGAGTGGTCCAAGGATGTTGGTGGGCACACTAGTGTTGAACGATGGCAGAATAAGATTAGTCACCTGCGACAATTCCTGAGGGGTTGGGCCAGAAAAGAAAGTGGGATTTACAAGCGAGAAAAGGAAAGACTCACTCAACTGACTAATGAACTAGATCTGAAAGCTGAGCTTGCTCAACATCACTGAGCATACGGCTAAAACTGAGGCCGAACAGAAACTTCGGGTTCTTGGAGAAGAGGGAATGAAATGGGCCCTTGGAGCTAAGGTGCTCAAAGTGGTCTAGGGGGATGACAATATAGTGTGGAAGATTCAGCAAGCGGGAGTCCAAGTTAGACTTTATGTGGTTTTTGTGTTATATTATTTTCGCCTAGTTCTTGAGAATGAAACCACTTTGAACAATTTATTACGCTGATCGTCTTGCCTGAATGCATACACTTGGCTAATTAATTTTCTTGATTGTCTTATTTAAGTGTATTGTGGGTTCTATTTTTTTGTTTCGTTTAAAAATTTCAAATCCTGAATCCGCCATTGAGCCGATGAGCTCCAGGATTTCAACAAGGTCGTGTGTGAAGGCACCGTAGAAATAGCCATGAGCCAATACAGGTTAATTAATTCTCAATCCTCGCGTTAACCTGTTCCATGATTCTCAACTTCCGTTGGATATTACCGGCCCGCTCTGAAGTCTGAACTGAATGCCAAGCTAAAACTGACATAAGTCTGTCGATCGGTACCCCATCGTGGATCACCTCATGACGGAGGTCGCCAGTCTGTCCTGCCACCAGTACGGGCACTACGTGGTGCAGTCTTGCATCCTGAAGACCGGCGATTACCGGGGCGAGCTGCTGCGGCGTCTGATCCAGGAGAGACCACATTGGCTTTTTTCTTCTTGAATTTATCCATCTTGACTCATTTGCTCGAACATGGCATGCAGATGAGTTGTAAGCGACGACAACTAAAATTTGCTTCAAATCCATAAAAACATGCTTCCAGAATAATTGCAAAGTTCCCTCGCAAACTTCCTTTAATCACCCTGCGTACATATGGTTCCAATATTCATTCCATGTGTCCATATCATATGGCATGCTTCCTTTCATTCCATGCTTGTTACCGTCATGAAAAATTAGATGAGGCGCCTGTGTGCTAACGTCATGGCAAATTACGTTTCGATGAAAATTAGGTGCGGAGCATGTGTACTAACTAGATGGAAACTTATGTGTCGATGAAAGACTGAAGCATAAATATTGACAACATTTAAAAAACAAAAGGCAGCTCCATTGCAGACCTTCCATGGAACTAAAATATGAAACATTACACCATTACGGCCCCAAAGCACCAAACTTCCGAGCAGCTACAACCAAGTCCAAAGCAAATGGCAGGTCCATACATTCTACTATTGCAGCAACAACATCCCAAATTATGGTGCACGGCGAGTTTAATCCTTCTCCAAGATACTAGAAACTGAATGAGAAAAAAAAAAGACAATTCTCATAAGATGCGGCACTACAAGCTGCAGAAAGCAACAAAAACGTGCAATGAGATTAATGGCCAAAGGATATGAACTAACCTAAAGAATAGTTATGCCATGCAACATCAACCGGCTAGTTCAAGTTTTGAAAATAGTGCAACATTATCAAGCAGTTCTGAAGGAAAACAAGTCATCAATGGAATTTCTTTTTTGGCAATTTGGCATGTAGTAGATGATAAAAACAAATTGAGCGTCACCTCCCAAAAGGGAACAATGGTAGGATGACAGAAGTTATTAAATAAAACATGTCAGAAGCTTATATTTTCATTTCTAACAATGCATCCTCCTTCACTATACTTCAATTTTAAAAAAAAAACATATTCGGTTTGAGAACATTGGTAGTTGATTGATCATAAATGACACTGGTGCTTAAATGTCTAGCAAAATTTGAAATCGATTGCCCTAACACTTGATCCAGACTCTAGTTGATCAACTAAAGAATCATTACCATGCAGAAACATGCAACCGTGCAGATTGTAAGAAGACTATAATGCTTGAACCTAATGAAACACCGAGGACACTGATGAGTAGTGAGATCAAGCATTTACCTAAATCAAATTAAATTTATCTACGTACCTGAGGGGTTACTCAAACCAGCAGACGACGCCTAGCAGGCACAATGTATTTCGCGCTTCCCTGGCCACACTCTCCCTTGGTCAAACCAGCATCCTCTCTCTTTGCCAAACCAGCACGCACTCTTGCACCATCCAATTTTGCCGGAGCAGGGCACTGAAGGAGAATAATTTCAACCACACAAAATACCAACCACACAAGATACCAACCACACAAGATATAAAATTACCTTGTATATATATCTTAACCTAGCCTCCTCCTTCGCCAGCCTAGCCTCCTCATCCTCGATGCATTCAGGTACATCTAGGCCAGGGATAACATCACACCGTAGATCAAAACCGCAACATGGTGAGCGCGGGGCAGTGTGGCCACCTTTGTATTTATCAGTATCAACAGGGTGCTTCAAATCAACATTTCCATAACTCAAGCAACCATAGCATTGGCCTTGGGCAAAAAAAAAAAGTGTGTAAAAAGTCAATACATATGGCTGGGCATGAACTACCTTAGATGTTAAAAGCTCAAAGATAACAAATAAGATGAAGGGCAGATAAATGTGAACCCCAAACTGTATAACAGAACTTAATCTAAAGTGGAAGTAATACCGTGATTTATCATTTAATTACCAAATAACCAACTAGGCGAAAAAAAACATGTTTAGACTCTGAGTACATATGGTTGCCCATCTAGCTTATACATATTTAAACTTTAGTAAAGCTTGGGACCATGACATAAGGAGCAACCAAACAGGTCAACCAGAAAAAATGTGACCCCAAACTGTATGAATGAACAGAAGTTATCTAAGGTGGAACAAAAACCATTGAGCAGTCATTTCCTTACCAAATAATCAACCAGGAAAAATAACAAACATGTGTAGGAACTAGAAAGTCGCTACTTATGGCTGGGCACGAACTATATTAGACATTAAACAGTGGATGAGATGAAGGTAAAAATGAAACAAGGGGCAACCAAACACGTCAATCAGATAAATGTGAGGCCAAACTGTATGAACAGAACTTAATACAAGGTGGAAAATATACCACTGTCAGTAGGTTTAACCATACATAAACAACTGAGTACATATACATTTTCTCCTTTAATTTGTCTGACTTCAGCAAAAAATAGATTGTTGACGCCATTGTGCAAACCATCTTCTCCTTTGGTTTTTGTAGCCAGATTGATATGATAGAACCTAGTCACTTTCTCCCCCTCAACAAATTCTCGGAAGATAACAACATCATCAAGTTCATATGCAAAATCCTGAAAAGGAGGCATGGATTGTGTCGGCAATTAGAACATGAATATAACAACAAATAAGACAGTCCTGGTAAGAGGACCAGGAGTGAGAGCGGGCAAGAGGGAGAGAGAGTAAACCCCCAAAAGATGGTGATCTTCATTGTATTTGTCCAGTAACGCTTGAACCAATAAGCTGATATTCCTATGTTCCGCATTGCCTTTAGAAGATTTCTTCCTTGTGCCATCAGGCCAGTGAAGGGCGTGTAATATACCAATCTCAGCATCCGAAAGCCCATCTGTGCACCTAGTTCAGGTCAGAGTATTCTATGTGTTAGTACATTGTAATTTCCATTATGATGAAAAACCATAACAAAGTTGAGAAAACTCACATCATTGGAGAGCGCAGCTCGTCAAGATGGCTAGTGATAGCGTTCTCAGCTTCCTGCAAGCTCTGAAATGGCCCGCCCAGACTAGGATACGTGTGGAAAGAACCCTCGACATCTATTCTGATGAAAAACTGTATATGCCAACCAGAAGGATTGCGAGCGAAAATAGGCGGAGACGATTGCCTTGACACTGGCAAGATGTCATGAGTTAGCGCCTCTGGCTGTGTGGAGGAAGATGAAGTGTTGGTGTTCTTTGGCTCTAGCAGTGGCGTTTCCAACTGCTCAGGCACATCATAAGAAGGGTACTCGCACCTGAAGCGAAACATGGTTAGAAAGTTAAGTAGACAAAAAAAAAATCTTTGGCACATCATAATGGGGGTCAGGAATAGACATTTTAACAGATGCTACATGCTCAATGGAGCAAGCTCGATGAGTTGAAGAATAATTTAATTTATCACGGGAGATGCATGCATAATACATGATGTTTAATCAATCAATAACAGAACCCCAAGAGAAAGAAGAAAAGAGAGAATTGTTTTTTCTTCAGTATCTGTCTATATACCAGAACCCTCCATCCCATCAGACTTAAATTTGTTTTCTTGATAATTAGATGTGTGAAGAGAGAAAGACGGCTACTGTTGCCTCCAGTATTCCTAGCATGCATAAATCTGGGAGGCTGGAGCAACCACCATAGGGGCATGTTGCTTGAGATACAGTCGAGAGAGGGACAGGTCGATAAAGTTCATACTGTGGAGGTTGCGGCCGATCGTAGGGCCTCGTCTGGATGTCGGAGCAGGCGACTTCCATGCGTACATCTGCTACGCGTCGAGATATCTCGTCGACGTCCGTGAAGAGTTGTCCATCCCCGACAGCGTAGTCGGAGTGGGCGAATTCCTTAGATGCATCTGCTACGCGTCGACGTATCGCATCCAGGTCGGTGAGTGTAAAGGGGCGAGGCTTGCCTGGAGCGTAGGGGATGGGTTCGGGTTGTGGAGGCTGCAGCTGACGGTGGAGGGGAGTGGAGTGGAGGGGGTTGGAGGTAGTTGGGTCGTGGAGGCCGCATCTGATGGTGGACGGGGTTGTGGACGACGCTGCGGGTAGTGGAGGCGACGGGAGGCGTCCCCAGCGGCCGCCTGACGGCGCCGGATGTCGGCGAAGATTTCTTGGACAGGCCGTGGCGGCCGGCCCTCCGATCCGCCGGTGACGAGAGTCCCATCGTCGTCAGTGTAGACATCGATGTATTGGCCATCGGGAAGACAAATCGTGGAATGGCCAGGCCGACGAAATATGGAATTTTCGCCGGCGAGGAGTCGTCTGAGCGGCATAGAGAATTGCCGGCGACTTGGGGAGGCAAAGGGGAAGAAGATGGGCGAGGGGAAAAGGAAGGAGCTTTCCTGGGAAGGGAGACGAGGGGAAAATATCTCGACCAGTTGTCTCAAATGGGCCGTCACTCATTGATCGTTGCTACTGGAACAAAGGTCGCGCCACATCAATTCGATCCCCTAGCACTCAAAAAAAAAAAGTCGCAAGCCGCTAACTCGGGCGGCCTCCGCTTTTCATGCCGCAAACCAGAAAAATTCGACGGCATGGGCAATACTGGAAGGGGATTTTGATTTCTTGCCACCACTTACTTGGGACTTTGACGATTTGCCACTGTCTACTTTGCAATTGATATTTTGCTACTTCTTAGTTGGAACTTAGAGGATTTGCCCTCACCCCTGTGAAATCGCGAATTTGCCCATGTTCTTGATTGACCGAGCAGACATACGTCGACGGGGCCATGTGGGCTAGACTCGACTGATAAGCATCTCACACATGCACTCCTCCGCTGCCCCCTCTCTGTTTTTACTGTTTCACCCAAATTTGCTATCTGCAGGGGACACCCGGGACCAGCAGGGGCGATGGCGGCGGGCCAGCAGGGGCCGACAGGGAGCGGCAGGGGCGACATCGGCAGGGCACCAGGGGCCGCCGGGGAGCAGCAAGGCGGCATCGGCGGGGCAGCAGGGCGGCAGGGGCAGGCGACGGCTGTGTTATGAGTTAGGGTTCATTCTAATTTGGGAGGAGGTTGTGCTATGTTTCAGTTAAACGGGTAATAGGGTAGTTTTGTTCTCTGTTTTGTTCACTTATTTTGTCTATCATTTACAAAGTTTTTTTTGTGTTGAAAAGTAACAAAATCAAAATGCAAACTAAGAAGTGTCACCAGATCAATTTCAATGTAATGAGTGGCAAAATGTTAAAGTTTGAAGTAAATGATGGCAAATAATCAAATCGCCCGTACTGGGATCAGACCTTCCAACCGCCAGTTGACAAGGATCAAAATCGTTTAAGCGCCGCGCTGTTGATGCCCTAAACCTGCAGCTTTTTTTGCGATTGAAAAACATGCAGCTATCAGAGTTTATGTTTAGTTTTTTCTAAAAAAAATAGTGTCGAAGAAAAACTTGATCGTCTCGATATACTAAGGGAATTCATGGGGAAGCGATGATCGAGAGAGACGTACTCGGTAGGCGACGACATGTTGGCTTTCACCAGCCGGTCACGAACGCAATTTAACCTGAGGCTAATACACGACCGTGCCAACGTACAACCTCCGTATATAACTTGCAGAATAAGAACAGTCCATCCATGACTCGGACTTGGACTAGGACTTGGAAACGCTCTGCTACACGTATACAACTAGAAAGCTATGGTAGACTTTTGCATGTTTGCCTGCATCCCTGAAAATCCTTGATTTGACAGTTTTTTCAAAAATCAGGCCCGAGCGATGCAATAAAGCGCACCTGGGTAGCTTAGGTGCTGTGCATTACGTGGAGGTAAGTACACTCATAGTCTTAAAACTTGCACGTAATGGTCAGTTTGATGCATAAACTTACAAAATAAGTGTTTCTTGTTATCAAACTTGCGTTAATGTGTAAATACGGTCACATTTTCTGTACGCTGGTGTATTTGCTACGTACGTGGCACATTGTGCGTAAAATAAATTGGTGGGACTTTTTACAAAAAAATAAAAAAAAATTGGTGGGACAATGGGATTTTGAACCGAAAATAAATCAGTGGGATGATGGGATTTTGAACCGACGATCTGATACGACCATGCAAGTGTCCTAACTACTGCGTCACATGTTTGCTTGTGTTTAACACGGACTTCCAAGATATATATCCTTCAGGATAAAAATACATGTTCTGAACTATATTTTATTTTATCTAGATTTTGAAATTAAAAATTATTCGGATTCAAGCAAACTTTTCGCTGATTTGTCCGAAAGAAATTTATGTTCAGTCATTTTGCACTATATGTTTTTATCTAGATTTTTAATTTAAAATTATTTAAATTCAAACAAAATTTATGTTGATTTGTCCGAAAGAAATTACGTACAGTCACTATGATATATTTTATTTTATCTAGATTATTCAAATTCAAACAAATTTTAGTTGATTTTTCAAAAATATTTACATACATTTCTGACCTATATTTTCTTTTACGTAGATTTTCAAATTTAAAATTATGCAAATTCAAAAAAATCATTGATTTGTTCAATTTTTTTACTTCACTCATTCCACACTATATTTTATTTTATCTAGATTTTTTAATTTCAATTTATTTGAATTCAACCAAAAATTTAGTTCATTTGTTTGAAAAATTTATGCATATTCATTCTGCACTATATTTGATTTTCTCTAGATTTTGAAATTCGAAATTATTCGCATTCAAAGAAACAATTAGTTGGTTTGTCCGAAAAGTTTATCAAGAATATAAGTTATTTTCTTATACATAGAAAAAACGAAAGAGAATACTTAAGATAAATTGTGTATACCTCTCTTAGTGTCATTGTGGTCGGGTTGGCGCCCCCATACATGGCGGGTTTATCAGGAGGTCATAGGTTGTAACGGGGGCATCCCGTTCTTTGCACACACTTTTTCCATTTTGATTTTTACTTTAATTCGTATGGTCTCTATCTTATACTCTCCGATCATTTTTAGTCTGCATATAATTACGTTTTTGTCCGAAGTTAAAATATCTCTACTTTGATCAAATCTATAAAAAAAAGTATCAACATTCACAATGCGAAATCAATATTTTTACATTCACTACGAAATATAGTTTCATCGAATATATATTTGGTATTGTATGTTGATATTTTAAATATATATTTGATCGAACCTTATATAGTTTGACTTGACACAAATCTAATACGTGGACTAACACTAAGTGACAAACATTAATTGGCAGAGTGCTATGTACGCCAATCTCCTGGGTTCAAGTCTTACCCCCTCATTCAGATTTCTTTTTTTCGTTTTAAGGATTTTCAGCCTAAATAAATTAAATACAAGGGTGCTTTATGAAGAAAAATATTTGCACGCAGATTAACCACTGCCTCGGCCACTGACAATGGGCCACCGCCACGTTGGCATACCACGCGTGCATGGGATATGACTGGATACGGTAGAAAGCACCGTATATGAATAAAGAGGACATGTTCAATGACTAAAAACACATATTTTGTAAGTTTGTGCATCAAACTAACTGTCACGTGTAAGTTTTGTGACCCCCGGTGTATTTATGATCCTCTAGTTTTGTGACTCCCGGTGTATTTATGATCCTCTAGGGTGGGTGCACCCTGTGGTGAGTTTGCACCGTTTCAGTGTAATCTCCTTTTTAATCTTTTTCATCTTCTAATCTATAAAACGATGCTCCGATTTAAGATAAAGTCTACATGAAAAATATGCACATTGATGTTGTGGTTTCATTTAGACGATCTGTTTGTAGTTTCGTCGACCGTAAATGTTCAATTTCATGTTCATGTTTGGAGCTATTTTGGATAAATTTTGTCAAATTCGTCGCGGACACGGATGCCGGAGGAGGCCATCCAATGCTGCCCGCATACATTTCAAACGCTTTTCAACTAACAGGGCGAAATTCATGCAAACACATTAGATTTTCGTACAAACCGGACGAGATTCACGCAGATACGGCGAATTTTCATTACATTTCAAATATTTAGAACAAAAAAAGCGTTCTGGCCCTAAACCTATGATACGACTGCGGTCGTCGTTCACTTCCTTTGTATTCCGCATCGACGACCACGTCCTCCATCTATCGTCTTCATAAACGGCAACTGGGTTCAAGACTTGTGAAGTGGAGGTGCGGTCTCCACGTGAGGAAGAGTAGAACATGAGAGACGAACCAACCCACTTGGGACACAATGCCTTGCTGCCACACATGCCCTACTCATCCTTAGACCAGTCTGCACATGTCTGTCACCAGCGACGGTGGACATGAGATCGATGATGGACGTGGATGGTTCGTCATTGTCCACCTGCAACATGTGCCATGAAAGTTGGACGGCGACGCGTAGGACACGTAGCTAGTGGCCACGGTTTGCGTCTGGTTGCACTGGACTTCGTTGCGAGCGGCGCGCGCGGCCTCATAGAACGCACGTTGCTCTGCAATGAAGTTCGGGCTCGCCACGACCATGGCAGCCACGACCGCCTCGCTTTCGCGCACGTTGTAGATTTTGGCCCTCCGCCAGCCGGTGCTGCTCGAGGAGAAACATGTTGTACATATGTGATACGTCCATTTCGCATCATACTTTTTATATCGATATTTATTGCATTATGGACTGTTATTTCACTTTATGTCACAATACTTATGGCTATTCTCTCTTATTTTACAAGGTTTACATAAGGAGGGAGAATGCCGGCAGCTGGAATTCTGGGCTGGAAAAGGAGCAAATATTAGAGACCTATTCTGCGCAACTTCAAAAGTCATGAAACTCCACGGAACATCTTAAAATAAATAAAGAAAAATCCTCGCCAAAGATGAAGGCCAGGGGGCCCACACCCTGCTCACGAGGGTGGGGGGCGCGCCCCAGGAGGGGTCGAGCCCCCCTACCTCGTGGCCCCCCTGGTGGGTCTCCGATGTCCATCTTCTGCTATATGAAGTCTTTCGATGAGAAAAAAAATCAGAGGGAACCTTTCGGGACGAGACTCCGCCGCCACAAGGCGGAACCAATCTAGAGCTTCGGCAGAGCTGTTCTGCCGGGGATACTTCCCTCCGGGAGAAGGAAATCATCACCATCGTCATCACCAACGCGCCTCTCATCGGGAGAGGGCAATCTCCATCAACATCTTCACCAGCACCATCTCATCTCCAAACCCTAGTTCATCTCTTGTATCCAATTCTTGTCTCAAAGTCCAGGATTGGTGCTAGTAGGTTGCTAGTAGTGTTGATTACTCCTTGTAGTTGATGCTAGTTGGTTTATTTGGTGGAAGATCATATGTTCAGATCCTATATGCATATTATTACCCCTCTGATTATGAACATGAATATGCTTTGTGAGTAATTACGTTTGTTCCTGAGGACAAGGGAGAAGTCTTGCTATTAGTAGTCATGTGAATTTGGTATTCGTTTGATATTTAGATAAGATGTATGTTGTCTAGCCTCTAGTGGTGTTATGTGAACGTCGACTACATAACACTTCACCATTATTTGGGCCTAGAGGAAGGCATTGGGAAGTAATAAATAGATAATGGGTTGCTACAGTGACAGAAGCTTAAACCCTAATTTATGCGTTGCTTCGTAAGGGGCTGATTTGGATCCATATATATGTTTCATGCTATGGTTAGGTTTACCTTAATACTTTTGTTGTAGTTGCTGATGCTTGCAATAGAGGTTAATCATAAGTGGGATGCTTGTTCAAGTAAGAACAGCACCCAAGCACCGGTCCACCCACATATCAAATTATCAAAGTATCGAACGCGAATCATATGAACGTGATGAAAACTAGCTTGACGATATTCCCATGTGTCCTCGGGAGCGCTTTTCCTATTATAAGAGTTTGTTCCAGCTTGTCCTTTGCTACAAAAGGATTGGGCTATCTTGCTGCACTTTATTTACTTTTGTTACTTATTGCTCGTTACCATTTATCTTGTCACAAAATTATATGTTACCACTTATTTCAGTACTTGCAGAGAATACCTTACTGAAAACCGCTTATCATTTTCTTCTGCTCCTCGTTGGGTTCGACACTCTTACTTATCGAAAGGACTACGATAGATCCCCTATACTTGTGGGTCATCAAGACTCTTTTCTGGCGCCGTTGCCGGGGAGTGTAGCGCCTTTGGTAGGTGGAATTTGGTAAGGAAAAATTTATATAGTATGCTGAAATTTACTGTCACTTGCTACTATGGAAAGTAATTCTTTGAGGGGCTTGTTCGGGGTATCTCCACCCCGTCCAGTAGAGCAAAGAGTTTCTCCTCAACCCACTGAACCTATTGAAAATGAAACTCCTTTTGAATTTCCTTCGGGTATGATGGAAAAACTGCTAGCTAACCCTTTTACAGGAGATGAAATAAAGCATCCTGATGAGCACTTAATATATGTGCATGAAGTTTGTGAATTATTTAAGCTTGCAGGTGTACCCGATGATGTTGCTAAGAAGAAGGTCTTCCCTTTATCTTTGAAGGGAGACGCATTGATATGGTATAGGCTATGTGATGATATGAGATCATGGAACTATAAAAGATTGAAATTGGAATTTCATCAAAAGTATTACCCTATGCACCTTGTTCATCGTGATCGCAATTATATATATATAATTTCTAGCCTCGCGAAGGAGAAAGCATCACTCAAGCTTGGGGAAGGCTTAAATCAATGTTATATTCATGCCCCAATCATGAGATCTCGAGAGAAATAATTATGCAAAGTTTTTATGCTCGACTTTCTCATAATAATCAAACCATGCTCGATACTTCTTGTGCTGGCTCTTTTATGATGAAGACTATTGAATTCAGATGGAATTTATTGGATAGAATTAAATGCAACTCTGAAGATTGGGACCTCGACGAAGGTAAGGAGTCAGGTATGCCACCTAAGTTTGATTGTGTTAAATCTTTTATGGATACCGACATTTTCCGTAAGTTTAGCACTAAATATGGACTTGACTCTGAGATAGTAGTTTCTTTCTGTGAATCTTTTGCTACTTATGTTGATCTCCCTAAGGAGAAGTGGTTTAAATATCATCCTCCCATAGAAGTAAAAGTAGCTGCACCTATTAAAGTTGAAGAAAAGACTGTCACTTATAATGATCCTATTGTTCCTACTTCTTATGTTGAGAAACCACCTTTCCCTGTTAGAATAAAGGATCATGGTAAAGCTTCAACTGTTGTTCGTAAAAGCAATATTAGAACTTATACACCTCCTGAGCAAGTTAAAATAGAACCTAATATTGCTATTGTTAAAGATCTCTTGTCTGATAATATTGATGGGCATGTTATTCAGTTCGAAGGTGAAACTGCTAGAATTGCTAAACCTTGTGCTAAAGATAAACACAGACATGTGGTAGGCGTGTCTGTTATTTCTGTTAAAATAGGAGATCATTGTTATCATGGCTGATATGTGTGCGAGTGCTAGTGTTATACCACATACTTTATACGAAGAAATTAAGAATGAAATTGCACCTGCTGAGTTAGAAGGTATTGATGTCACAATTAAACTTGCCAATAGCGATACTATTTCACCAATTGGAATTGTTAGAGATGTTGAAGTCTTGTGTGGGAAAACTAAATATCCTGCTGATTTTCTTGTTCTTACTTCTCCGCAAGATAGCTTTTGTCCCATTATATTTGATAGACCCTTCTTGAACACTGTTAATGCTAGGATAGATTGCGAAAAGAATGTTGTTACTATTGGCTTGGATGATATGGTTCATGAGTTTAATTTCTCTAAATTTAGTAATAACATCGTGAGGAAGAATTACCTAGTAAGGATGAAATTATTGGTCTTGCTTCTATTGCCGTACCTCCTAGTGATCCTTTAGAACACTATTTGCTAGACCATAAAAATGATATGTTCATGAATGAAAGAAGGGAAATAGATGAAGTATTCTTTAAACAGGAACCTATTTTGCAACACAACTTGCCTGTTGAAATTTTAGGGGATCCTCCTCCACCCAAGGGTGATCCTGTGTTTGAGCTTAAACCTTTGCCTGGTAATCTTAAATATGCTTATCTTGATAAAAATAAGATATATCCTGTTATTATTAGTGCTAACCTTTCAGAGCATGAAGAAGAAAGATTATTGAAAACTCTGAAGAAGCATCGTGCTGCTATTGGATATACTCTTGATGATCTTAAGGGCATTAGTCCCACTCTATGTCAACATAAAATAAATTTGGAAGCAGATGCCAAACCAGTTCGTGATCCTCAACGACGTCTGAATCCTAAAATGAAAGAAGTGGTAAGAAAAGAAATACTCAATCTTCTGGAGGCAGGTATAATTTATCCCGTTGCTGATAGTCAGTGGGTAAGTCATGTCCATTGTGTCCCTAAGAAGGGAGGTATTACTGCTGTTCCTAATGATAAAGATGAATTGATTCCACAAAGAATTATCACAGGTTATAGGATGGTAATTGATTTCTGCAAATTAAATAAAGCTACTAAGAAAGATCATTACCCCTTACCTTTTATTGATCAAATGCTAGAAAGATTATGCAAACATACACACTATTGCTTTCTAGATGGTTATTCTGGTTTCTCTCAAATACCTGTGTCGGCTAGAGATCAATCAAAGACTACTTTTACATGCCCTTTTGGTACTTTTGCTTATAGACGTATGCCTTTTGGTTTATGTAATGCACCTGCTACCTTTCAAAGATGCATGATGACTATATTCTCTGACTTTTGTGAAAAGATTTGTGAGGTTTTCATGGACAATTTTTCCGTCTATGGTTCCTCTTTTGATGATTGCTTGAGCAATCTTGATCGAGTTTTGCAGAGATGTGAAGAAACTAATCTTGTCTTGAATTGGGGAAAATGCCACTTTATGGTTAATGAAGGTATTGTCTTGGGGCACAAAGTTTCTGAAAGAGGTATTGAAGTTGATAAAGCCAAGGTTGATGCTATTGAAAAGATGCCATGTCCCAAGGACATCAAAGGTATAAGAAGTTTCCTTGGTCATGCCGGATTTTACAGGAGGTTCATTAAGGACTTTTCAAAAATTTCTCGGCCTCTGACTAAGTTATTACAAAAAGATATACCATTTGTCTTTGATGATGATTGTGTAGAAGCATTTGAAATACTTAAGAAAGCATTAGTCTCTGCACCTGTTGTTCAGCCACCTGATTGGAATTTACCTTTTGAAATTATGTGTGATGCTAGTGATTATGCTGTAGGTGTTGTTCTAGGGCAAAGAGTTGATAAGAAATTAAATGTTATTCATTATGCTAGTAAGACTCTAGACAATGCTCAAAGAAATTATGCTACTACTGAAAAGAGTTTTTAGCAGTTGTATTTGCTTGTGATAAGTTCAGACCTTATATTGTTGATTCTAAAGTAACTATTCACACTGATCATGCTGCTATTAAATACCTTATGGAAAAGAAAGATGCTAAACCTAGACTTATTAGATGGGTTCTCTTGCTACAAGAATTTGATTTGCATATTGTTGATAGAAAGGGAGCTGAGAACCCCATTGTAGACAACTTGTCTAGGTTAGAGAATGTTCTTGATGACCCACTACCTATTAATGATAGCTTTCCTGATGAACAATTAAATGTTATAAGTACTTCTCGTAGTACTCCATGGCATGTTCATTATGCTAATTATATTATTGCTAAGTTTATACCACCTAGCTTCACATACCAGCAAAAGAAAAAGGTTTTATATGATTTAAGACATTACTTTTGGGATGACCCACATCTTTATAAAGAAGGAGTAGATGGTGTTATTAGACGTTGTGTACCTGAGCATGAACAAGAACAGATCCTACGCAAGTGTCACTCCGAGGCTTATGGAGGATACCACGCTGGAGATAGAACTGCACATAAGGCATTGCAATCTGGTTTTTATTGGCCTACTCTCTTCAAGGATGCCCGTAAGTTTGTCTTGTCTTGTGATGAATGTCAAAGAATTGGTAATATTAGTAGACATCAAGAAATGCCTATGAATAATTCACTTGTTATTGAACCATTTGATGTTTGGGGCTTTGATTATATGGGACCTTTTCCTGCCTCTAATGGATTATACTCATATTTTAGTTGCTGTTGATTACATTACTAAGTGGGTAGAAGCTATTCCAACTAGTAGTGCTGATCATAACACTTCTATTAAAATGCTTAAGGAAGTTATTTTCCCGAGGTTTGGAGTCCCTAGATATTTAATGACTGATGGTGGTTCACACTTTATTCATGGTGATTTCCGTAAAATGCTTTCTAAATATGATGTTAATCATAGAATTGCATCTCCTTATCACCCTCAGTCTAGTGGTCAAGTAGAGTTGAGCAATAGAGAGCTCAAATTAATTTTGCAAAAGACTGTTAATAGGTCTAGAAAGAATTGGTCCAAGAAACTTGATGATGCATTATGGGCCTATAGAACTGCATATAAAAATCCTATGGGTATGTCTCCGTATAAAATGGTTTATGGAAAAGCATGTCACTTACCTCTCGAACTAGAACATAAGGCGTATTGGGATATTAAAGAGCTCAACTATGATTTTAAACTTGCCGGTGAGAAGAGGTTATTTGATATTAGCTCACTTGATGAATGGAGAACCCAAGCTTATGAAAATGCCAAGTTGTTTAAAGAAAAAGTTAAAAGATGGCATGACAAAAGGATACAAAAGTGTGAGTTTAATGTAGGTGATTATGTATTGCTATACAATTCTCGTTTAAGATTTCTTGCAGGCAAACTTCTCTCTAAATGGGAAGGCCCCTATGTTATCGAAGAGGTCCATCGTTCCGGTGCCATAAAGATCAACAACTTTGAAGGCACAAATTAATCCGAAGGTGGTAAACGGTCAAAGAATCAAACATTATATCTCAGGTAATCCCATAAATGTTGAAACCAATATTATTGAAACCATAACCCCGGAGGAATACATAACGTTTCAGACTCCGAAAAGGAATAGGTATGTGGTACGGTAAGTAAACCGACTCCAAAACAATTTTTAAGGCAATATTTCTCCGTTTTGGAATATTTAGAAAAATAGAAAAATAAGTAGCAGTCCGGGAAGGACACGAGGGCCCCACGAGGGTGGTGGGCGCGCCCTACTCCTCTGGGCGCGCCCCCTACCTCGTGAGCACCTCGTGTGCCTTACAGACTCCGTTTTCTTGCACGATACGTATTTTGGTCGGTAAAAATTCATTATATAACCTCCCAAAGGTTTTGACTCCCGTATCACGCAAATCTCCTCTGTTCTTGTTTCGAGCTGTTTTTCTGACAGATCTAGGTTATCATGACGGCCCCAAGTTCTTCCAAGGACAAGTTCTTCGAGAAGGTCATCAACCCTTACCTTGCGGAGGTGCTGCGACACCCTCAAACCATTGAGTTGCGTGATGGGTTGCTGCACATCCGCGATGAAGAGGGACCAAAGGGGACCGGAAGCGTGGAGACGAGGCTCGAAGCAGTGGAGCAACAAGTTTTCAAGTGCCAAGGGATGGTGGAACGTGGACTCAACTCCAACCACATGATGATCGCGGAGTTCACTAGCAACCACAAGTTGGATGCTGACAACATCGGGGAGGCCATCTTCAAGCTTCATGAGAAGATCGAGCACCTCCAAGCCCAAATCTATGACCTGCAAAACCAAAACTGTGAGTATGAATATAGATTCAAAAGGACGAGTTTGGCTGCAGATTTGAGGATCCCGGAGACTCGAGCATCCTTCTATGATGGTGAGCCTATGCCTTGGAAGATGGACGACAAGCCTGCATCATCAACAACACCTCCACCTTCTTCACCAACCAAGGAGACATAATCACATGGGTATGGGCACTCCCCTTGGCAACTGCCAAGCTTGGGGGAGGTGCCCCGGTATCGTATCACAATCACATCTCCTATCTTTACCGTTTTTCTTAGTTCGATCCTATTAGTAGTATCTTGATCTAGTAGAATAAAGTTTATGGCATGATCTAGTTTTGAGTTTTGCCTTTTGATCTCTCTTTGTAATCGAGTCCGTGAGTTATATATAATAAAGATTAGTGTTGAGTCAAGGGCTTGATTATTTTGCCATGATCTTTGGTGAATAAAAGAAAAGAGAAAAAGAATAAAAAGAAACAAAGAGTTCATATTGATCTTATTGAGAGTAATGACTTCACATAGAAAGAGTATGATGATTAAAAGTTGTTGGGAGTTGGTAGACATAGCCTTGGTCATCATTGCAATTAATAGAAAGTAATAAGGAAAGAGAGGTTTCACATATAGATATATTATCATTGACATCTTTTATGATTGGGAGCACTCATTAAAATATGACATGCTAAAGAGTTGATGTTGGACAAGGAAGACAACGTAATGAGTTATGTCTTTCTTATATCTGAGATAAAGTATGTTGTCATGGATCCTCTAACTTGTTGAGTTTGCCTTTCCCCCTCATGCTAGCCAAATTCTCAGCACCAAGTAGAAATACTATTTGTGCTTCCAAATACCCTTAAACCAGTTTTGCCATGAGAGTCCACCATATCTACCTATGGATTGAGTAAGATCCTTCAAGTAAGTTGTCATCGGTGCAAAGCAATAAAAATTGCTCTAAATATGTATGATTGATTGGTGTGGGAGAAATAAGCTTTATACGATCTTGTGATGTGGAAGTAATAAAAGCGACGGACTGCATAATAAAGGTTCATATCACAAGGGGCAATATAAAGTGACGTTCTTCGCATTGAGATTCTGTGCATCCAACCATAAAAGCGCATGACAACCTTTGCTTCCCTCTGTGAAGGGCCTATCTTTTATTATTATCTTCTACCTTATGCAAGAGTCATGGTGATCTTCACCTTTTCTTTTTCACTTTATCCTTTGGCAAGCTCAGCATGTTGGAAAGAACATGATATATATATATATATATATATATATATATATATATATATATATATCTAATTGGATGTAGGGGAGCATGAACCATTATTGTTGACATTATCCTTGAGGTAAAAGGTTGTGGGGCAAAACTATAAGCCCCTATCTTTCTCTGTGTCCGATTAAAACTTCATAACCACAAGTATTGCGTGACTGTTAGCAATTATGAAGGACTAAATGATAGTTGAGTATGTGGACTTGCTTTTTAGCTCTGACATAGACTCTTCCCGATGTTATGATAAATTGCAATTGCTTCAATGACTGAGATTATAGTTTGTCGGAGCCCAATAAGGTTTATGATTTATACTTTTGCATTGCGAATAGATCATCACTTGAACATAAGTAATCATATGACAAAATCTATATATGTTGCTATTATGAGAATAATCATGATGCCTTCATGTCTGTATTTTATTTTTATCGACGCCTCTACCTCTAAACATGAGGACATATTTATTGTTATCGGCTTTTCGCTTGAGGACAAGCGAGGTCTAAGCTTGGGGGAGTTGATACATCCATTTTGCATCATGCTTTTTATATCGATATTTATTGCATTATGGACTGTTATTTCACTTTATGTCATAATACTTATGGCTATTCTCTCTTATTTTACAAGGTTTACATAAGGAGGGAGAATGCCGGCAGCTGGAATTCTAGGCTGGAAAAGGAGCAAATATTAGAGACCTATTCTGCGCAACTCCAAAAGTCCTGAAACTCCATGGAACATCTTAAAATAAATAAAGAAAAATCCTCGCCAAAGATGAAGGCCAGGGGGCCCACACCCTGCTCACGAGGGTGGGGGGCGTGCCCCCTACCTCGTGGGCCCCATGGTGGGTCTCCGACGTCCATCTTCTGCTATATGAAGTCTTTCGATGAGAAAAAAATCAGAGGGAACCTTTCGGGACGAGACTCCGCCGCCACGAGGCGGAACCAATCTAGAGCTCCGGCAGAGTTGTTCTGCCGGGGATACTTCCCTCCGGGAGGGGGAAATCATCACCATCGTCATCACCAACGCTCCTCTCATCGGGAGAGGGCAATCTCCATCAACATCTTCATCAACACCATCTCATCTTCAAACCCTAGTTCATCTCTTGTATCCAATTCTTGTCTCAAAGTACGGGATTGGTGCTAGTAGGTTGCTAGTAGTGTTGATTACTCCTTGTAGTTGATGCTAGTTGGTTTATTTGGTGGAAGATCATATGTTCAGATCCTATATGCATATTATTACCCCTCTGATTATGAACATGAATATGCTTTGTGAGTAATTACGTTTGTTCCTGAGGACAAGAGAGAAGTCTTGCTATTAGTAGTCATGTGAATTTGGTATTCGTTTGATATTTTGATAAGATGTATGTTGTCTAGCCTCTAGTGGTGTTATGTGAACGTTGACTACATAACACTTCATCATTATTTGGGCCTAGAGGAAGGCATTGGGAAGTAATAAATAGATGATGGGTTGCTAGAGTGATAGAAGTTTAAACTCTAGTTTATGCTTTGCTTCGTAAGGGGCTGATTTGGATCCATATGTTTCATGCTATGGTTAGGTTTACCTTAATACTTTTGTTGTAGTTGCGGATGCTTGCAATAGAGGTTAATCATAAGTGAGATGCTTGTTCAAGTAAGAACAGCACCCAAGCACTGGTCCACCCACATATCAAATTATCAAAGTATCGAACGCGAATCATATGAACATGATGAAAACTAGCTTGACGATATTCCCATGTGTCCTCGGGAGCGCTTTTCCTATTATAAGAGTTTGTTCCGACTTGTCCTTTGCTACAAAAGGATTGGGCCATCTTGCTGCATTTTATTTACTTTTGTTACTTGTTGCTCGTTACCATTTATCTTGTCACAAAACTATCTGCTACCACTTATTTCAGTACTTACAGAGAATACCTTATTGAAAACCGCTTAGTATTTCTTTCTGCTCCTCGTTGGGTTTGACACTCTTACTTATCGAAAGGACTACGATAGATCCCCTATACTTGTGGGTCATCAATATGCTCCTCCTATACCTGCCGGAACACCGACATAGGAGCCGGCGCAGGCTCCTCCTCCTCTGCCATGACAGTGTCGTAGTGCGTCTGCGCCTGCTCCATGGTCAGGCCGGCACACACCAGCACAGGGTACGACGTCGTGTCGTTGTTCGAGCCCATGGGGTCGTTATCGAAGATCTCGGGCTAGCTGGCCGGCATGCCCTGCTCGATCCGCCTGGCATGGCAGGACTGCCAGGCGGCTGCAAGGGCGGCCACCTCGTGCTTCATCTCCGGCGATTGACTATCCCATAAAGTGTGACCGCTCGCAGTCAAGGCGGATGTGGAGCAAAGGAGGAGGGTGTGTTGTGGTGTGGAGTTAGCGGGGTGTGGCCGCGTTTAAATAGCGGATTCCGGTGAGGCCAAGCGTCCAAGTGTGTCAATGCGCCGCGCCGGAGTTGGTTCCTTGGTCGGCGAACCTGCTTAATGGCTTATACAGGCGAAATGCATTGAGCAAGAGTGATAGATATCCGCCCTATCCTGTATAATAAACATCGCTCTCGCATCGAACAGACACGGACACCGGGTATGCGGCACAGACGGCACTCTCAGCCGGCACGATGCTTTAATGCCGGCGTCAGTGAAAAGCCTCATCCACTCTGAGCCATCATCATTGCGGAACGGCCGCTCTACAACTAATATAGTGTTTTTTTTCTTTGCCCCTCCAAACACCGCGGGCCTTGCAGCTGATCATGCAGTGCTGAGCCAGTCGCCCTATAGACGACACGCTGAACGGCCGCGCGTTATATTTTCCCTTTTTTGTGTTCCCTAGTTCTAGACGTACGTGTAGCAGAACGTTTCCAAGTCCAACTCAGAGTCATGGACTGACTGTTCTTATTCTGCAAGTTATATACGGATACGGAGGCACTCTAAAAAAAAGGTTATATACGGAGGTCACGGGGCAAACGTATTAGCCTCACGTTAAATTATTTTATTATGTGCGTGGAAGCCAACATGTCGTCGCCCACCCAGTACGCCTCTCTCGAACATTGCTTCGTCATGAATTTCCTTATATGGACACGATCAAGTTGCTCTTCGACACTATCTTTTTTTTTTAGAAAAACCTAAATCTGTCTTGGTTTCTCTAGTCGAGATAGCGGCACTGTTTCGTTCGATAGCTTTAGTTTCTTTTTCTTTCTAACGTGTTTATGTACTACTCCCTCTGTAAAAAAATACAAAACATTTAGAATACTAATTCAGTTTTGTTAAAGCACATCTAGATGTGCCATCCATACTAATTCTTTACTGAAAAAGTATATATTTTGTAATAGAATTGCGTCTTTGTGGTTCGTCCCCCCCCCCCCCCCCCCCCCACTACATCTTATTATTATCAAGAAAATAAATTTAAGTCTAAAGGCATGGAGGGCCAGTTCTCGTGTATAGATAGGCACTGAAGAAAAATTAACTCTTCTTTTCCTTTCTCTCAGTGTTCTATTTTATGCATCTCCTATAATTTAAGTTATTCTTGAACTCGTCCAGCGTGTCGTCCAATTCAAACTTGAGCATGCGACACTTTTTTTTCCTTTTTCTTTTTTGCTCCCTCTCTACTAACCTTCTGACCATGTGTCCGCTTCAGGTGCGAGTACCCTTCTTATGATGTGCTAGAGTCAAAGAACACCAGCACTTCCTCTTCCTCCACACAGCCAGAGGTGCTAACTCGTGACATCTTGCCAGTGTCAAGGCAATCGTCTCCACCTATTTTCGCTCGCAATCCTTCTGGTTGGCATCTACAATTTTTCATCAGAATAGATGTCGAGGGTTCTTTCCACACGTATCCTAGTTTGGGCGGGCCATTTCAGAGCTTGCAGGAAGCTGAGAACGCTATCACTAGCCATCTTGATGAGTTGCGCTCTCCAATGATGTGAGTTTTCTCAACTTTGTTATGGTTTTTCATCATAATAGAAATTACAATGTACCAACAGATAGAATACTCTGACCTGAACTAGGTGCACAGATGGGCTTTCGGATGCTGAGATTGGTATATTACACGCCCTTCACTGGCCTGATGGCACAAGGAAGAAATCTTCTGAAGGCAATGCAGAACATAGGAATATCAGCTTATTGGTTCAAGCGTTACTAGACAAATACAATGAAGATCATCATCTTTTGGGGGTTTACTCTCTCTCCCTCTTGCCCGCTCTCACTCCCAGTCCTCTTACCAGGATTGTCTTATTTGTTGTTATATTCATGTTCTAATTGCTGACAAAATCCATGCCTCCTTTTCAGGATTTTGCATATGAACTTGATGGTGTTGTTATCTTCCGAGAATTTGTTGAGGGGGGGAAAGTGACTAGGTTCTATCATATCAATCTGGCTACAAAAACCAAAGGAGAAGATGGTTTGCACAGTGGCGTCAACAATCTATTTTTTGCTGAAGTCAGACAAATTAAAGGAGAAAATGTATATGTACTCAGTTGTTTATGTATGGTTAAAGCTACTGACAATGGTATATTTTCCACCTTGTATTAAGTTTTGTTCATACAGTTTGGCCTCACATTTATCTGATTGACGTGTTTGGTTGCTCCTTGTTTCATTTTTACCTTCATCTCATCCACTGTTTAATGTCTAAAATAGTTCACGCCCAGCCATAAAGTAGTGACTTTCTAGTTCCTACAAATGTTTGTTATTTTTCCTGCTTGATTATTTGGTAAGGAAATGACTACTCTATGGTTTTTGTTCCACCTTAGATAACTTCTGTTCATATAATTTGGGGTCACATTTTTTCTGGTTGACCTGTTTGGTTGCTCCTTGTGTCATAGTCCCAGGCTTTACTAAAGTTTAATTACATAAGCTAGGTGGGCAACCATATGTACTGAGAGTCTAAACATGATTCTTTTGCCTAGTTGGTTATTTGGTAATTAAATGATAAATCACGGTATTATTTTCACTTTAGATTAAGTTCTGTTATACAGTTTGGGGTCACATTTATCTGCCCTTCATCTTATTTGTTGTCTTTGAGCTTTTAATATCTAAGGTAGTTCATGCCCAGCCATATGTATTGACTTTTTACACACACTGTTTTTGCCTAAGGCCAATGCTATGGTTGCCTGAGTTATGGAAATGTTGATTTGAGGCACCCTGTTGATACTGATAAATACAAAGGTGGGCACGCTGCCTCGCGCTCACCATGTTGCGGTTTTGATCTACGGTGTGATATTATCCCTGGCATAGATGTACCTGCATACATCGAGGATGAGGAGACTAGGCTGGCAGAGGAGGAGGCTAGGTTAAGATATACTTCCTCCGTTCCACAATGTAGTGCTTCCTCTATCCCCGTGCTTCAACTTTGACCTAAATTTAACTACCAAGACCGATTGTGGCGGGAACAAAAGTTATATCAGTGAATTCGTACTCGAAAGAAGTTTTTAATTATGTAACTTTTTCTCCCGCCGCAGTCGGTCTCGTTTGTTAAATTTATGGTCAAAGTTCGACCTCGGGAAGCGCGGGCGCACTATATTTTGGAATTGAGGGAGTATATACAAGGTACTTTTATATCTTGTGGGGTTAGTCTATTGTGGGGTTGGTATTTTGTGTGGTTGGTATTTTGTGTGGTTGAAATGATTCTCTTTCAGTGCCCTGCTCCGGTAAAATTGGATGGTGCAAGAGTGCGTGCTGGTTTGGCAAAGGGAGAAGATGTTGGTTTGACCAAGGGAGAGTGTGGCCAGGGAAGCGCGAAATATATTGTACCTGCTAGGCGTCGCCTGCTGGTTTGAGTACCCCATCAAGTACGTAGATAAATTTAATTTGATTTAGGTAATGCTTGATCTCACTACTCATCAGTGTCCTCAGTGTTTCATTAGGTCCAAGCATTATAGTATTCTTACAATCTGTACGGTTGCATGTTTCTGCATGGTAATGAATCTTTAGTTTATCAACTAGAATCTGGATCCAAATCTGCCAACTTGTCTTTTCCCATCACTTTGTGGGTTTGCATCGTATTGACATATTATCAAGTGTTAGGGCAATCGATTTCAAATTTCGCTAGACATTGAAGCACTAGTGTCATTTATGATCAATCAACTACCAATGCTCTGAAACCGTATATGGCTGTTTTTTAAATTTGAAGTACAGTGAAGGAGGATGCACTGTTAGAGATGAAACTATATGCTCCTGACATGTTTCATTTAATAACTTCTGTCATCCTACCATTGTTCCCTTTTGGGAGACGATGCTCAATTTGTTTTAATCATAATGCCAAATTGTCAAAAATGAAATTCCATTGATGAGTTTTTTCCTTGATATTGTTGCACTATTTTCAAAACTTGAACTAGCCCGTTGATGTTGCTTGGCATACTATTCTTTAGATTAGTTCATGTTCTTTGGCTATTAATCTCATTGCATGTTTTTGTTGTTTTCTGTAGCTTGTAGTGCTGCATCTTATGAGAATTGCCTTTTTTTCTCGTTCAGTTTCTAGTATCTTGGAGAAGGATTAAACTCCTCATGCACCATAATTTGGGATGTTGTTGCTGCAATAGTAGAATGTATGGACCTGCCATTTACTTTGGACTTGGTTGTAGCTCCTCGGAAGTTTGGTGCTTTGGGTCCGTAATGTGTAACATTTCATATTTTAGTTCCATGGAAGGACTGCATTGGAATTGCCTTTTGTTTTTTAAATGTTGTCAATATTTATGCTTCAGTCTTTCATCGACACATAAGTTTCCATTTAGTTAGCACACATGTGTCGCATCTAATTTTCATTGACACATAATTTCCCAACCTAGCACTATCGGAATAACTGTCTATGCCGACAACTTTTTGTCGGGGCCGTCGGCATAGCCGAAGATATGCCTAAGGCCCGCAGAAAGCCGTCAGCATAGAAAAGCTGTCGGCATAGCTGGAGATATGCCTACGGCAGCCGTAGGCATAGAAAAGCCGTCGGCATATCTCCATATATGCCGACGGCAGCCGTAGGCATAGGACGGCCGTCCGCATAGACATGGCCGTGGCAATCCCGGGGTTGATGATGGGCTGACGCCGTCAAAGCTATGCCGACGGCCCTGACAGCGGCCGTCGGCATATATTATCTTTATTTTTTATTTTAATTTGTTTTTTAGTTGAAATTTGATTAATTTAAATCTGACTTATCTAAACTTAAATATATACAAATTGTATATTGATTTGGGGTAGAATTTTCCATAGATTATGAGTATCCGGTTTGTTTTTGCTTTTGAGTATGTTAGAAATGTGACCTCATGTAATTTTGCAAATAAGTCCTTGTACTTTGTTAAAATCACAAGTAATTGATACTTGCGTCATTTTGACAACTTTTATATGGTTTTTTATCGGAATCTTGAAAGGATTCTGTTGCTATACTATGTTTTCAAATTTGAACAAACTAAAACCATGTTTGCTTCAGATTTACAGAAAACACACTTTTGTTCTAACTTTTTTGTATATTTTTCATTCTTTGGCCAAATGAGACAAAAATTTATATCTACATATGGGTTGACCTAGAGAAATTTAGAGCCGGAGGGAATCTAGTGATGGGTTGGGCCCGGACCATGTTCGGGCATGCTCCTATGGGTTGACCTATCACAATTGGGTGGAAGAGTCCATTGGTCAAAGGCTGTCCAGTGAAAGTCAAAGGCGTAGATCTATGGGTTAACAGGGCTAGGGTTTGGTCGGTCGGGTGCCACCAAAATATCACACCAGGTCCTCTTACATGTCTGAAAGTGTTGTGGCATGCAGAGACGTCCGTCGCACAGCTCCGAGGTGTGGCCCCCCTCATCACGGACGGCACTGCCACCATCATTGGAGGGGGGAAACGTGCGTGTCAGGTCGAGCTGGAGGGAATCTAGTGGTGAGCTGGGCCCAGACTATGTTTGGGAATGTTCCTATGGGCTGACCTATCACAACCAGGTGGAAAAGCCTATTGGTCAGAGGCCATCCGATGAAAGTAAAAGGCGTAGATCTTCGGGTCAACGGAGGCAGGGTTAGGCCGGTCGGGGGCCTTGGGGGTGTCATGCAATGTCCTAGAACGTGTCATGCAAAAGTCCCCTTTGAGTGCACGAGAAGTTTCGAGGTCAATGGAGCAACAGGCAGCGCATTTCATTCACAAACCAGACACGTTCTCTCTCGATAGCTAGATACTTACTCGGAGATGCCGTAGTTTACAAGCGGCCTCCGGTCAGGCTTCTGCGAAATGCGCTCAAACTTTTACCACACCCTAAAAGGGACATACGAAGACATTGTGCCAGGTCCCGAGGATTTCCAGCATCGTATGATTTTCCATGGATTTTTACGGCTTAATCTGGCATGCCGCCGAGGTACATTCGCCCCCCATAGTGGGGCTCCTCCTTTGGTTGCATTAGGCCTACGCATACTGGAAAGACATCGTATATGATTTTACAAACCACTTCTGGACATCATTTCAGGTGGCTGTCGTACAGATCTGCAATTTCCTGCATTGAAACGCTACGAATGCAGTTGCCTCAAACATTCCAGGCGGGCCCGAAAAATGCCTCAAATAGCCCACTTGCGCCCCTTTTGCCTTTTTGGGCCAGCAAAAAGTGAATCCTGTTAAGACGTTTACAACGGTACTCCCTTGTATTTCTGGACAGAGAGAGTATAAGCTAGGTCTCGAAAATGGAATTTGCTAAGGAAGCTGAAACCTTCTTCTGCGTGAAATATCATCGGCAATCCTTAAACCACCAGCAGAACAAAAAAGTGACGGCCATTTCATCCTAATTTCGAGAAATACTGTAGTAGTACTCCTTAACAAATTTATAAGACCATCAGGACCTTGAGAATGTTATTTACAGCAGCGTTCCAAATCAGGCTCGCACTCGACATTCGACACCATGTCCATATCTAGAACCGAACTACAGAAACGATAGCTACGACAGCCCCATCCGGTCTACGGACTTCATCACCCGCTTCGCGTTAGTCTTCTCCAGGTCAGGCCCCAGGTGGGCCGCCGATGCGCGCCGGATCCTCTGGGCCAGCTCCCACCCCCAGCGCTCCTTCCTGAAGCGCTGCGCCATGCTCACAACAAGTCGTCGTCACTATCAGACGGGCATCCGGCCAGGGAGCAAACAAATAGATGCATGGACACGGCGATGGGTGCTCTACTTACAGGAGTTTCGGCCGTGTCGAGCAGGCGGCTGAGGAGGCGACTGCCGAAGCGGTTCTTCACCAGCCCGGCAAGCTGTGTATCGCCCAGCCGTTCAAGCTCCTGGATCAGACGCCGCAGCAGCTCGCCCCGGTAATCGCCGGTCTTCAGGATGCAAGACTGCAGGACGTAGTGCCCGTAGTGGTGGCAGGACAGACTGGCGACTTCCGTCATGAGCTGATCCACGACGGCGTACTGTACACCTATGTCCCCGTGCTCCAGGACGCCCTGCATGAAGTAGTTGCTGCATGCGGGGTACCGATCGAGAGACCTCTGTCAGTTTTAGCTTGGCATTCAGTTCAGACTTCAGAGCTCAGAGCGGGCCGGTAATCGAACGAAAGTTCAGAATCATCGAGAAGGTTGACGCGAGGATTGAGAATTAACCTGTATTGGCCCTTGGCCATGTCTATGGCGCCTTCACATATCACCTTCTCGAAGTCCTTGAGCTCGTCGGCTCGCGCGTTCCTGAAGCATACTGCCAGGCACCTCGACCCGTACTCTGACTCCAGCTTGTCATTGATGGTGTCCAGGGCGTGCCGGATCAGAGCCTGAAACCAAAAGAAAGTAAACCCCGATCAATACACATGTCATGTAGGAGTAGTAGCGCACTGTGCACAGAGCCAAACAAAATGCAGAGATAGTCAAGCATATGTATGTTGCGTCCATGAAAATTCTGCATCACCAATTACCTTGGTCACCTCGTAAGGCATCGTGGTGAAACAGTGGGCAATCAGTTCGTCCCCTCCGGCCTCGTCCATCACGCGCTCATTCACGAAGCTGCCGACGAGCCGCTCGGACAGGTCCCAATGCCGCGCCACCTCCGCAATGAGCATCTTCAGAGATGTCACCCTGCATTGCATTGCACCAGGCAACACAAGTTCAGCAGCAGGTTTTCGCCACACACAAGACACAACTCTAGTACCATACTCATACTAGTAGTAACTGGAGTTTGGACTTTGGACATGCGATTCACAATGGTAAAATTACTTCTGATCAAACTGGTAGCACTGAAATAGCAGGGAGGAGTCGTTGATCGGTGAACGTACCCGTCGTTGGACCTCGAGACGAGGCTGGGCGTGACGGCGGCCTCCACGATGCTGCGGAGCTCCTCGTACCGCCAGCGGCAGATGCGCAGCAGCGTGGCGAACACCGCATGCCCCTGCCTGTTCGCCATGATCTCGTGCGCGCGGTGCACGAACCAGCCGAGCACCCTGTGGCGTATCTCCTTGTCACCCTGCTCCAGCAGTTGGACCACGAACGCCGAGCAGGACATCAGCAGCTGCTCAAGCGTCATCGGGGAACGGAGCGACTCCAATCGGATCTTCTCCAGCCTCGAGTCTTGGTGAATCGGTGGTTCTGGCGCCCCCGAGTGCGAGCTCCGGGTCTCCTCCCCTGCATGGCGTTGCGGCGGCTGCGGCCAGGTCTGCGGCGCGTAGAACAGACCGACTCCGGACGGTCGCGCGGTGCCAACTGGAGCGGCACTGCTCGAGGAGGTCCCGCGCCGCCCGTAGAACAGCTCGACTGCGGACGGTCGCGCGGTGCCAGCTGGAGCGGCGCCGCTCGAGGAGGTCTCGCTTCCCCCGTAGAGGCGCTGCGCAGACCCAAACTGCGGGTGCAGCGGCGGGATCGGTCCCTGCTGCCGCTGTATCGACGAGACGACCGAGCCGCCGCCGCGCGTCGTCTCTTCGTCGTGGACGCGGGGGTGCGGGGGCGTGGGATGGGCCGACGCGTAGCCGTACACGGCGCTCCGGGACGCGTCCACCCGCACGCGGCGCGGCGAATCCCTCAAGTACAGCTCCCGCATCCTTCGCCCCTGCGACTCGAGCTCGGAGGGGAACGCGTCCGCCTCATGATCCACAGGCAGGCTCGCCTCCCGCAGCGGCACGGGCGGAATCACGTGCCCCTGCTGCTGCTGCGGCGGCGGCGGCCGCAGCGACGACGACGAGGACGGGGTCTCCCCGCGGTAGGCAGCGCCGTGGGAGGGCGCGGGGCGGGACGGCTTGCTTGGGGAGCCCACCTTGTGCTTGCTCGGATCCATGGCTTGTACTACTAGTTTCGATTGCTCTGGGGTTTCGGCTTGCTGGGATTTGGGGGGAATGGAGGTTGAATGAATTGGGCGAGCGTGTTTATATAGTGGCAGAGAGGCGGCGGCCGGGGTGGGAGGAGGAGGAGGAGGACACCCGGCCGATTTACACGGGGAGGAGTGGGGCCGGCCAGTAGGCACGGCACCTTACCAACTGAAGTTCGTTACTAATTAATAAAGATCTAACGGAAATCATAATGAACAAACACCTGGATCGCTCTATAAGATTACCAAGATCTGATCATCATATAATTGCGTCATTGACAGACACGTTCACCACATGGTCAACCAGACAGTTTCGGTAACATTTGGGGTACTCACCGAGAACCATTCCCTTCTAAAAAACATTCCATAATTTTAGTACACCTTTTACAAAAAGATCTAAATCTAATACTCTCTTCGTTTTTATTTACTCCGCATATTAGAGTTGACTAAAGTCAAACTTCCTAAAATTTGACCAAGTTTAGAGAAAAGAATATAAATATTTACCATAACAAATCTATATGATGTGGAAGTATATTCAATAATGAATCTAATGATATTGATTTATTATTGTATATGTTAATATTTTTGTCTACAAACTTTGTGAAAGTTTAGAAAGTTTGACTTTGACCAAAACTAATATGAGGAGTAAGTAAAATCGGAGGGAGTATAAAAGTTCATTGGAAGTACAAAGCAGTCGAAACATAATAAAATCGAGGTCCCTGAGCCACCTAACGACCATTGTTGCCGTCAAAACGAGCCGTAGCCACGCCGCTATGGTTGACCCAATACTGGAGCTGGTGTGATATTATCAATGGCAGAAGAGTGCGTGCCCCTAAGGATTAACACCTCGGAACCGCAGTTCTCGTTGTTGAACCCTTGTATTGATTAGAAGAACCCGCTACCAGATCTCATCATAGCGTACGCACAATGAGAAACCCTCACCTCGCCTAGACTTAATAGCCAGACCGACTTAGCATGGAGCCTGCAATGGCGGGAACAACATGCCAATGGATGATGTAGCTTCTCTTGGGATGGAGCCATCCCTGATTGGGGTGGTCATGATTGTCTGTTCATTGCTAGACACAACGACAGTACCCTCATAAGTTGAGATGATGAGATGTGATGATCTTTTGCCCGATTGGGGAGCTATGATTTATATATGTGGTATGAGAGATCAATTCCATCGAGCAGGTATCTTGGATAAACATCTTGGATCTTGATATTTGGTTTATCATGGCAGCCATGATAAGCATCTCAGCTTTTGTGGGTAAAGTGTGCAGCCTCATCAATGTGTAAAACTATTTGAATAACGGTGTACATGGTCGACGAGCTAGCACGTCCAACTTTGCTAGAATCTGAGTTGTGGTTTACAAAACTGTTTTCATGAAAAAGTGGGCTGGTTAAGGGCAATTCTAACCGATCCCCTAAAAATAAATGAGTAAAACGACAGGGTAAACCTTAGTGGAGTAAATTTACTCCACTAAGTTTTGGTCGTTTCTAGCCGATCCCCTAAACTTAGTGGAGTAAAAAAATTTCATTTGCATCACATATTTGGCCACCGAAACACATTTTCTTGCTTTTTTATTTCATTCAACAATACTGGAGTACATAATTCACTAATTCTTTGCCACGAGAGCAAGACCAAAGAAGACAAGAACCCCAATTAGACATTTTAGAAGATATCCAACTTCCATAACTGCTCTCACTAGTTGGATTAATATCTTCTCTATGCTTTCATTGTTGATCTACATAGTTCTTGAGCTTCGAAACTTCTTTCTTCTTTGATTCTAAAGAAGTAGATGTTGTTTCACATCTAATCTCATCTCTAGTCTCATCTCTAGCCTCAATTCTAGCAACGAGTGCACAAAACATCTATCAATTTTCATGTTATCAATGGATCGATGTATTCTTCTTCCCAATACCAAAACTTGCATCCATCCTATACACATAGCTAGATGAGCAAACAATGAGCTATCGAAATTGCGTCGAATGCGGTGAACAACCGAATCAAAACAAGCACATACCCCATCATTTGTGCACTCAAAGAACACCCATCCGGAGTGTTTTGGCGTGGTAGAAACTCGGTGCACCACCTTTCACGTGCAGTCATCACGCTGTATGACCGGCATCGGCGAGCCGGTAAGCCGCTGCACCAGTGCCGAGCCCGGGCATGTATTTGCCGGTGAACCTCCGACGGGAGAGATTTGAGTGGCTAGGGGAGGAACCGGTACTTGCATGCGGCCCGAAGGCATTGCCGTGGTTGTGCGGTTGGCTTCCTGGCCAATCCATGGCAAGGCGCAGCCGGGGGCGGACGGAATCGCCAAATCCCGAGGCGGCGGCGGCGGCCGCAAATCCACCGGTTTTTTGCCGGCCACAGGACGAGGCTGCGCAAATCCAAGTGGCAGGGGACAGTGGCGGAGCCTACCGAGCATCCCCGGGGGCGGCCGGCCGGCCGGCGGGGGGGGGGGGGGGGGGGGGGGGAGGTGGGATTGGGAGGGGCGGCGCTGGCGCAGATGCGATGCAGGAGGGAAGGCGGGAGGAGTGGGCGAGAGGCGCGACTTTTACTCAGCCACCGTGCGGTGGAGTAACTATAGGGAGATTTTTAAGGAGAAGAGAAATTTTTTACTCCATTACGGCGGATAAGGGATCGGCTAGGTCTCGGTTAGAGAAGTAAAATCATATTTTTACTCCTCGAACCGGTTATAGGGATCGGTTAGAACTGTTCTAAGTATCAAAAATATGCTATTATGGGACAAGCCATGTAGAGAAGGTTCTTGTCTGAAAAATGGCAAGAAAGAAAATATACCATGGTGATAGGAGAAGTATGACCGGTAGAGTCACTTTGAGATACTACTTTGCTACAATGTACTTATGCATTTATGATATTACCAAGTTAAATATAGCTTCTCGCAGCCTGAAAACCTAGTATATGGACCACATTTTCTTGCAAAAAGATGTTGCTGCATGTACATTTGACCAGACATGGAAGAAGATAAAGTTAGGATAACAAGTGTGAGAACTATGGTGCAATCGCAGTCGGTCAACTACGGCATACCGGATAGGTCTGTTTGTGTTAATTGGAGTTTTTGCTGCAATACTTATCTAGTGTTCACAACTTCGACCAGAAAGGGTCGCAACAATATAAGTAAATGGTCTAAGTGTATGGATGTGCTCATGGTATCAATTCTATTGTGCTCAGCGTCACACTGATCATATGATCGTTGTTAGACGCACATGAGTGATTTGGTCCGTGACTCAGCTGCCCAGATGGCCAAAATGCACACTCAGTTTAAAATATCTAGAGAGAAAAATTGGTGGCCTCGTCAATACGGTAAGCTTTAGAGTTTAGATAGTGATCTCTCAACTCAGTGACTTGCCACGCACCTTTTATCTAAGCTTTTCAATATTGATGAATAAAAAACAAGCAATGAAGTAAATGCATTTAATATCAGTAAACAATGTTATAGTTTTTCAGAATGTACTTCCTCCGTTCCAAAATAGATGACCATGCAGAAAGAGTACCTCTCAAACTAATACCACGTATTCCAAACTTGACGGGCGCGGGAGGCACCTCTACATGGTACTAGTAGGTGGCCCTTGTGACGCCCGGATAATCAAGCTACAGTAAACCTTTGCTAATGGTGCCACGTCACCTCGGTTACTGTTGATAAACTCGAGTTAGTTCGAAGCCGATTCAAATTCAAATTCAAAATCAGGCAAACAATAAAAGTTTTTAAACATTAAAACTAAAATGTCCAAAATGTGTCAAATAAATCATGGATAATACTAGTAGAGAAACCACATTTTTATAAAAAATTTAAAGGCTCTAAAGTAATTAAAACAGCAGCTATGACAATTAATTAAGTGCCTTTTAGAAATTACAATAATGCAAACGATTTTATGTAGGTGTCAAACTTTTTGGGACAGTAGAATAAGTTATAACATTAATTTAGGAGTTGTATTTATATTTTATAAAACAAAAATTAAAAAAATAAAATAGAAAAGAAAATAGATAAAGAAAAGAAAACAGAAAACAAAAGGAACCCCCGGGCTCCGGCCCAGCAGACCCTGGCCCAACTGGGCCATGTCCCAGCCAGGCCGGCCCACCCCGGCGCCCTATTAGGTCACCTCAAACCCCTCGGTCAAACCCCACATCCCACCGACACCCCCACTCTCCTTCGCCCCCTCCCCCACGTTCGCTCCCCTCTCCCCCCGATCTGGATCGGGGAGGGCTTGGTCCCGTCGCCGCGCCCGACGCGCACGTCACCGCCCTCGTCGGCTCCGTCCCTCGCCACCTCACACTCCCATCTCCCTCTCCCTCGACGACGCTCGCCGCGCCAACCGCCGCCCGTCGCCGTTGGTCGCCGCCGCCCGGAGCACCTCCCTACCGGCCTGCTACCCCTACGCACGTCGTCTTCGTCTCCCTCCTCGCGCACCGCTACCACGGTCCCTACTCCCCGCCGTGAGCTTCCTCCCTACCCCCTTTCTGTCGCCGGCGTCGTTTCCCCGCCGTGCCCAACGCGTGCTTGTACGCGCTCCCGCGCGCCCGCGGCCCGCGCTCACCTCGCCTGTCGCGCCCAGCGCCGCTCCTCGACGCCCTGCGCGCGAGACCGCGCCCCCATGCTACGCTGCTTCCACCCAGCTGCGCCGCTGCTTCCGCATGAGTTGCTCTGCCTAGCCCCGCCGGAGCTCCACTCCAGAGCCCGCCTTCGACCGCTACTAGCGCCGGCAGCCGCGCCCCAACCACCCCTCCTCGCCAGCTTCCCCCCCGCCCCCTGCTCACTCCCGCTCGCGACCGCGCCGACCAGCCAGCCTCGCCGTGCCCTGGCCTCGGCCAGTGGCTACGTGCGGGCTGTGGCCGCCGGCCACTACCGCTGGGCCCGGTCCAATAATTTGGGGGCTAATCCCGATTAACTTAACCCCCACCTAATTAGTCTTTGGCCCATTGACGAACGGGGCCCATGCCCCTGTGCTATTTAGAACAAAAAAAGGAAACAAAAAGCAATAATAATAAAAAAAATATTAATTAATTAATTAAATAATTAATTAACTTAATTAATCTTATTTAATTAACCTAATCAATTAACTAAAACTAATTAAACCTGTTTAGTTAGCCTTAGTCTATGACAGGTGGGTCCCACTGGACCCACAGGCCAGGTTTGACTCTGGTCAGCTGCGTTTGACCTGCTGACGTCATGGTGATGTCATGCTGACATCACCTTTCACTGTTCTGGATAATGTTTGATTTAAATAATTAAATAAATTTCAAAATTGCCTAAAACTTTGATAAATCATATAAAATAAACCGTAGCTCAGATGAAAATACTTTCTACATGAAAGTTGCTCAGAACGACGAGACGAATCCGGTTACGCAATCCGTTCGTCCGCCACACATCCCTAGCATAACAAACACGCAATTTTCCCCCTCCGGTTCATCTGTCCGAAAACGCGAAACACCGGGAATACTTTCCCGGATGTTTTCCCCCTTCGTCGGTATCACCTAATACCGCATTAGGGCATACCTAACACCGTGTATTACCTCGTTATGTTTTGTGATGCTTTGTTTGCTCCGTATTTACTGTTTCTTCCCCCTCTTCTTCTCCGATAGACCCCGAGACCGTTGCTGATGACACTGAGTACGACTACGTCACCGACGACCCTTCTTCCTGTACAACAAAGCTTCCAGGAAAGCCCCCCCTTGATCACCAGATATCGCCTATTCTTCTCTATACTGCTTGCATTAGAGTACTGTAGCATGTTACTGCTTTCAGTTAATCCTATACTGCTGCATAGCCTGTCCTTACAACTACTGTTGTTACCTTTACCTGCTATCCTACTGCTTAGTATAGGATGCTAGTGTTCCATCAGTGGCCCTACACTCTTGTCCGTCTGCCATGCTATACTACTGGGTCGTGATCACTTCGGGAGGTGATCTCGGGCATATGCTATATACATTATACTGTTACATTACTTATGATACTGTTCGGAGATGGGGGCTGAAGGGGCAGGTGGCTCCATCCCGGTAGAGGTGGCCCTGGGTTCCCGACGGCCCCAGACTGTTACTTTGTGGCAGAGCGACAGGGCAGGTTGAGACCACCTAGGAGAGAGGTGGGTCTCACCCTGGTCGGCGTTCACGGATACTTAACACACTTAACGAGATCTTGGTATTTGATCTGAGTCTGGCTACTGGCCTATACGCACTAACCAACTACGCGGGGACAGTTATGGGCACTCGACGTCGTGGTATCAACCGAAGCCTTCGTGACGTCAGCGACTGAGCGGCATGTACCGGGTTGGACTGGAACGCCTGCTCTTGTATAAGGGAGGCTAGGTCTGCTCTCCGGCCGCCCTCGCAACATGCAGGTGTGCAATGGGCGATGGGCCCAGACCCCTGCGCCATAGGATTTAGACCGGCGTGCTGACCTCTCTGTTGTGCCTAGGTAGGGCTGCGACGTGTTGATCTTCCGAGGCCGGGCATGACCACGAAAAGTGTGTCCGGACAAAAGGGATCGAGCGTGTTGGGAAATGTGGTGCATCCCTGCAGGGAAGTTAATCTATTCGAATAGTCGTGATCTTCGATAACAGGACGACTTGGAGTTGTACCTTGACCTTATGACAACTATAACCGAATACTTAGGGTGTGTTTGGTTGTAGAACCAAGTGGAATGGAATGTAATGGTTCCATTCCACTAGAATGGAATGGTTCCGTCTTCGTGTTTGGTAGAGCTAATGAGATGGAATGGAATGGTTCCATCTCGGTGTTTGGTTAGAGGAGTAGGATGTAATACGTACCACTAAATATCACTTATTTCCGAGTGCTAGTACCAGTGGTAACATCATTTAGCAACTGTAGTAAGCACCAACAGAGGCGCATCATCAACTAGTAGTAATAATTCGTATCAATCAGGGTGGAAGGAAGCGAGGAATTGATTTCTTGCGATGCTCTCGCCGTCAAATTCAAAAGTACTCGTATCAGTTCAGGCAAATCAATAAACTAGTACTAACAATTAGTATCAAGGTTGCTGCTCAAGGAAATCGACAGGCATCAACGGCAGCTACGATAGGAACAAGGCGCAGGAGAAGAAGATCCACCAGCCTGTCGGGACGACGCGGCGGTCAGCCACGACGAGAGGAACAGGAACAGCGGCAACCGCGCCCCGCTCTCTGATGATGTTGCTCCGCTGGCTGCTAGCCTGCCGCCCGTTGCTAGGTCGTAGCCACACCGCCGATAACTCACCGCTAGCCCGTCGCCCGCTGCTAGGTCGTTACCAAGTTACTGCTACACGCCATGGAAGAGGGGAGACGACGGGGACGCGAGGGACAGCTGGCGCCGGAGCGCGAGGTGGTGTGGCCGGCGGCGGCCCAGATCACGAAAGGGAGCGGCGCTGAGAGGGAAAGGCGCGAGAGGGTGGCGGCGCTGAGAGGGAGAGACGCGCGACAGAGGTGGTTCCGCGTTGTCCGTTCGTTTTCGAGGAACTACCTGGTTCCGCATAAACACGGAATATGCCGTTCTCTGGAACGGAGGGGTTCCGGTTCCTTCGACCAACTAAACACGGGAATGGGCCGTCGGGACGGAACCGACCCATTACATTCCACCCAATGACAAAAACTAAACACACCCTTAATAAAACACACCCTTCCAAGTGCCAGATATAACCCGGTGATCGCTCTCTAACAGGGCGACGAGGAGGGGATCGCCGGGTAGGATTATGCTATGCGATGCTACTTGGAGGACTTTAGTCTACTCTCTTCTACATGCTGCAAGACGGAGGCTGCCAGAAGCGTAGTCTTCGACATGATTAGTTATCCCCCTCTTATTCTGGCATTCTACAGTTCAGTCCACCGATATGGCCATTTACACATATATACCCATGCATATGTAGTGTAGCTCCTTGCTTGCGGGTACTTGGGATGAGTACTCACGGTTGCTTTTCTCCCTCTTTTCCCCTTTCCCTTCTACCCGGTTGTCGCAACCAGATGTTGGAGCCCAGGATCCAGACGCCACCGTCGACGACGACTCCTACTACACCGGAGGTGGCTACTACTACGTGCAGCCCGCTGACGACGACCAAGAGTAGTTAGGAGGATCTCAGGCAGGAGGCATGCGCCTCTTTCGATCTGCATCCCAGTTTGTGCTAGCCTTCTTAAGGCAAACTTGTTTAACTTATGTCCATACTCAGATATTGTTGCTTCCGCTGACTCGTCTATGATCGAGCTCTTGTATTCGAGCCCTCGAGGCCCCTTGCTTGTAATATGATGCTTGTATGACTTATTTTATTTGTAGAGTTGTGTTGTGATATCTTCCCGTGAGTCCCTGATCTTAATCGTACACGTTTGCGTGTATAATTAGTGTACGGTCGAATCGGAGGCATCACAGCCCTCCTGGATGTCGACGACGAAAGGGGAGACACTTAATGGACATGTTGGTGACGCTCGATGGGGAGGGAGTTAGGCCTGAAGGTAAGGGGGCGTAAGTCAAAATTAGACGATATGTACGGGGAAAGAGGCGGCATCGGACGGGATGAGTCGTTATGTGTGGCGGCCATCATGGGGATGCGAACTACGATGGAAAGAATCGATGTAGAGGGCTACCTGTTGAACTCAGTAGTTTAAGGATTTTGGCTGGTCTCTCGTGATAATGGCGCGATCCAGATCACAATCAAGGCACAACACTGGTGCAAAAACCATCCGAGTCAATAATTTGGCATGTTTTATTCCTCGTGAGTGAAAAATCACCCCCAAAACCAGCGACTTATCGTGGATATATTCCTGTTAGCGTGAAAAATGATTTGTAATACAGATAGAGGCCATCACGGACAGGGTGTTACCTTCTAGATGGTGGCACACGTTCCTAACGGTTATAAAACACGTCGTCATGATTGTACAATCATTTGCCACAGCTGACCATCCTTGTCCGGGCTGACATTTTATTCATGATGAACGACGGGGCGATATAAAAAGTCTAGCCTTTCGTAATTTCTCAATTTCTAGGTGATGGTACCAAGGATAAAGATGGCCTTTATTGTACTTATTTTTTACTTCAGAAGAGTAGTGGCGCCTTTATTCCATCTTCAGGAAGCCGCTGCCATCTCGCCTTCTTGAGAAAGACACAAACCCTAACAGAACTAAAAATAAGATAAAAAATGAAGGCCTCCCACCGGCAAGAGCCGGGATCCACTCCGCCCCCATGGCCCTAAGGCCACCGGAGACAGGGCAGACCGGTGACAGGGCTGGCGGGAGGCAGAGGAACCCTAGCTTTTTTGGGAGGCGGCGACCGCTGTCGTGGTTCTAGGTCTGACAGTAATGTAGGGGGGTAGGTATGGAGAGGCAAGATCTTAGCTATGGAGTAGTTGTAAGCACACGAGGTTTACGAGTTCAGGCCCTTCTCGGAGGAAGTAATAGCCCTACGTCTCGGAGCCCGGAGGCGGTCGACTGGATTATGTGTGTATGAATATCAGGGGTGCGAACCCTTTACACTGAGGAGGGGGTGGCTTATATAGAGTTCACCGGACCCCTCCGGCCCTCAGTTATGCAGGGTTTTAAATATATTAAGGTCGGGCATTACTGGTAACGCCCCTAATAAAGTGCTATGATGACCATAAAAGCTACTTAATGACCGACCGTTAGCGTGCGGAGTGACTTTAGGTCTCCTGGCCGTTGAGTGGTTGGATCTTGGTCGACTGATTGCTTCTTGGTCGAGTGTCTTCGAGTCTGTCGAGTGGAACACCTCCAAGTCGATTGAAAGGTGATTTCTTCTAGAGATGTCCCTAGGTAGGGCAGTTGGGACAGGTCCATGACCCTACCCTAGGTACATAGCTTCATCATTAGCCCCCGAATGGATCAAGGTTTGAGTGGGGAAGGAGTTGAGAACTTCTCCGACTCATTTTTCATGCCATGAGCATATCTTGTTTCGGATCAATGAACCTGAGTGATGACAGCAACTTCCTTTTCAGTCGCCTTGATCCATTCTTAGTTTTTTGTCGAGTGAGTTTCTTTACTTGAAAAGCTCCGAGTGACGGTGTGGAGGAGATCTTCCATCTGACAAGTTGTTCTGCTACTCGCAGATTTCGCGGGATTCGAATTTTGGGAAGCGCGCGGGACGGGGGAGGCCGCAGTAATCGGATGGGACAGGGTGGAGCTGCCTCGATCTCCGCGCCACCTTTTTCGCCACGTATCACGCGCGCGATTGTTACAGGATTTGACAGGACCGTCCGGGCCTACCAGTCAGCCACTCGGAAGCGACCTCATATAAGGCGTCGGACCGGGGTTTCTTGAACAGTGCGTTCTCATTTCCTCTTTCCTTCTTCAGGCTTCTTCATCGCGCTCGCTCTCACCCCAGTGCCGCCGCTCCGTACGCGTCTCACCGGCGACGATGGGGAAGGAGAAGACGGCGGCTCTGGAGCGGCGAAGAAGGCGACGGCAAAGGCGAAGGGGAAGGCGACCAGTCGGGGTGGATCTTCCTCGCGAGCCGGCCTGCCGAAGGGCTGGATCCAGGGCGACTGGAACCGCTCGGCGATCCGCCAAGAAGACCTCGATGACCTAGCCGACGGAGGGCTGATCCCCCATGGATCGGCGCGGCTTCCGGGGAAGGAATCCGAGCCGCAACCTCGGGAGGGGGAGCGCGTTCTCCTTGCCACCCATGTCGACCGTGGATTTTCCTTGCCTCCTCACCCTTCTTTTCAGGGATTTCTGAATTTCTTTGGGGCACAACTCCACCACTTCACTCCCAACACAATCGTGTATCTCGCTGCTTTCGTGTCTTTGTGCGAGAATTTCTTGGGTTGTCGGCCTCACTGGGGTCTTTTCAAGCACATTTTCACCTGTCGTTCTCAGACGGTGAAAAAGGCCAATCCGAGTGACGAGAGAACACAAGTGATTCAGATGTGCGGGGGTCTTAGTGTTCAGATGAGAGGGAAAAGTTCCTTTCCAGCCATGATTCTTCCCGACTCGGTTCGCGGGTGGCAGTCGACCTGGTTTTACTGCAAAGACCAGCCGATGCCAGGGCAGTCGACTAGCCTCCCTCCTTTTACCATGGACCGAGTGAGGAAACCCTCCTCTTTGAAGGTGCTCCCGGAGGAGAAGGCGCAGGTTAGGGTGCTGGTCGAACGAGTGGTACAGCCTATCCGTGACGGGTTCACCGGTATGGATCTCTTGGAGGTTTTCCTTCGGCGGCGCATCCAGCCTCTTCAAGCCCGAGACCATCTGATGTGGATGTATTCGGGTCTTGACGACACCACTCGGATTCACCTGGAGGAGGTCGATGACGACACACTGGAGAAGTGCCTGTCGGGCATCACCGGAAACAAGGACAACCCCAGGGGAGCCAGGAGAGTTCCTCCATTTGACCAGTCCCATGAACCAGAAAAGGTCCAATTCTGAGCTTTTGATTGTAATCTGAATTCACTCGCGTAGCTGTCTATACTGCGTCGACTGACTTTATTCTTCCTGCTTTCTTTTAGGCCCTTATTGAAATGTATTCAATGCCCAACGGAGAGCAAGAGCAAGACCTGGAAGGAGAGGCGAGCGGCGGCGACAGTGGCGAATGGTATTCTGACGGTGAAGGGGATGAAGAAAGTGATGACCCAAGTGACGAAGAAGAAGTCGAGTCGCCTCCTCGCAGGGAGAGGCGATCCAAGCTTGACCAAGAATGACCGAGCTCCCGTGAAAAGGCGATTGCTCAGGCTGGTCAGTCTTCAAAGCGTCCTCAGACCTCTTCACCAACCCCAACTGAAAAAGCGTCAAAGCATCCCAAAGTTGCAGAGCAGAAGCCTCGGAAGGCGTTGTCGAAGATTAAGATTGACATCCCTGTCACTTCTGCATGAGTGTCTCCCTTTGTATTCACTCGACGCCCCGTGCTGTTTGTTTTTTCTTGATTTAACCAGACGAAGTTTGGAACTGGCAGTGCTGCTACTTCCGGGACCTCAGCTTATAGGGACGAGGATGAGGTAATGGAGGATGTGGTCACTTCCAATCTGGGTATGATTTCTGACATTCTGTCTTTATTCGGTCGACTCAACTACAATGTGTACCATTGGGTGATGTGATTTTGGCGATTGATCTTTGAACAGCTCCTAACATTATTGACCTCCCCGATGATGATGATGAAGAGCCTGAGAGGCCTTTAACGAGGAAAAATAGGCAAGCTCCTGCAAGCAAGGTGCCACAGTCGACGCCGAGGGAGGAACCAGTCGTTCAGGACGCCAGTGATGCCAATCGGGGTTCTGTTACCTTTGCCGTACCATTGTCGAGTGCCTTGCCTTCTTCGTCGACTGCTCAGGCCCCTGCCGACCCACCTTCAGTTTTTGTGACCCATCATGTCCCAGAGGACGAAGTGAATGCTGCCAAGGAAGCCATACGCCAGGCGGGCATTATGATGGAGAAGATGAAGACGGTGCGGGACGCCAGTCAGGCCGCCTACGACGCCAGCTCGGCTCTCCAAAGCAACATTCAGGTTAGTTGGTCACCGCTTGTTCTGTTAGGATATGCTATCTGAAGACTCTCTTTCTGAAAATCTTTGCATCTGTACACCCACTGGGTGCGTCGATTGAATTTTTGAACTAGTGGAGGCACGCTGAGTGCACCCATTGGGTGTAGTCCCCGAGACTACGGTGGACTGCTGGCAGTCGACTGTAGTCTTTGTATTTTGATTCTTTCGCTCGATCTGGTCTGGCCGCGTCGAGTGTAAACCGAACCGGTAGTTTGTCTCTTCTACTCGGTCTGGGCGAGTGGGATCAGAATCGGTGGGGGCACGCCAAGTGCACCCACTGGGTGTAGTCCCCGAGACCGCGGTCGACTGCTGGCAGTCGACTATGGTCTGAGTTCCATGGTCTGAGTTCTTCTTTCTCTCTTTTTTTACTCCCTGCACTCGACTCCGGCGGGCCGGTTGAGTGGGATCAGAACTGGTGGGGGCACGCAAAGTGCACCCACTGGGTGTAGTCCCCGAGACTATGGTGGACTGTGGGCAGTCGACCGTAGTCTTAGTATTTATTGTCTTTGTCATTTTTCACTGTAAAATAACTTCTCCTCCCTGATTGTAGAAATCTTGTGATCTTGGAGCTCGCTTTGCTGACTTGGAGAAACAGCAGATCCAACTAAACCTTGACTTGGAATTGGCCAAGACAGAGCTACAAAAGGCCAAGGATGACGCCAATGGTAAGACGAGCTTGTCGACTGGTTTGTCTTAGGATTGAGTACCCTTCTGCTCTTTCTGAATCAAGCACCATTTCTTTGCAGAAAAACTGAGAGAAGCTCTGGCGAAGAAGGATCGGGATTTGGCTGCTGCTCAAAAGGAAGCTGACGACAGAACCGCTCTGGCTGAACAGAAACTGGCTTCAGTCGGCCAATTGGAAGAAGAGAACACCAAGATGAAATCTGCCCTGAACGAAGCCAACAAGGAGTGCACGCGCTTGAAGAAGGACAATCTCAACCTGTACGAGAAGATGGAAGGCATCGCTCGTAGGAGGGACGATTTGGAGAGCTATCTGAGGAGCCTTGCCAAGAAGTTGTTCATCAAGCTTGAAGGTATACATTTTGTTCCGGCTGATGTTTTTTTTGTCGACTCAACATACGAAAATTGACTTATCCTTGGATCGTGAATGCAGAGTTTTGCCAGAACTTCGAGGAGGAGACTGGGCGGATTGAGCCAGGTATGGACCCAATCAATTCTTCCGTGAAAGATGAAACTGCCATGAATCTGCTCCGACTGGAATCCCGCATCAACGGTGTTGTGGACTACTTGGCTCGACTGAAGGTCACCACGTCACGGATTGACACGGCACTTTGGCCAGAGGCCACGTTCCAGAATGATCTTGAGTCCCTGATGACTCGACTTAACGAGATCCTTGATCGAGTGCAGGAGTGGAAGAAATCTTCTACCCGGTGTGGTGCTGATGTGGCTCTGTCTTTGGTTCGTGTCCACTGCAAGGAGGTGCGACAAGATAAGCTGGCAGCAATCAAGGTCGCCAACACCCAGAGGCATGACTTCCGATCTTTTATGGAGACTTTTATTGCTGCAGCCACTCGGATCACCGACGGCGTCGACCGGGACGAGTTTGTCGAGCCTGCCAGTCCTCCTCCTGCGGAGTGAACAAACTTTTATGCCCCACCTTAAATTTGCCTCGGAATGCCGAGTGGTTTTTGTAACCGTTAAACTCTTTCGGGATGAATGCCCGAGCACTTCGATCTGTGGTCTGGAACCTTTAGGATTTATCTGAACTTGGTTTATCATTGAATATCTTCATGAATCCTCCGTCGAGTGGAACTCGTTCTTCACTCGAGACAACTTTTGTATTTGTGGCACAGCTCCGAAGGAGAAGGTAGTAGTCGACCTGCACCTCGTCGTCCTTGCAGGTCGGTGATGGAGCGCACGTTGTGTTTGTGGCGGAGCTTCGAAGGAGAAGGTGGCAGTCGACCTGCACCTCGTCGTCCTTGCGGAGTGGGATGGAGCGCACGTTGTATTTGTGGCGAAGCTCCCAAGGAGAAGGTGGCAGTCGACCTACACCTCGTCGTCCTTGCGGATTGAGATGGAGCGCACGTTGTATTTTTGGCGAAGCTCCCAAGGAGAAGGTGGCAGTCGACCTGCACCTCGTCGTCCTTGCGGATTGAGATGGAGCACACGTTGTATTTATGGCGAAGCTCCCAAGGAGAAGGTGGCAGTCGACCTGCACCTCGTCGTCCTTGCGGATTGGGATGTGTTTCGTACTTAGGCGAGTACTGGACTGCAGCTAAGCCCCCGAGTGGGAGGGTCGCTCTCCACTCGGTAGGATTTTTCAAATGGAGCGCATGTTGTATTTGTGGCGAAGCTCCCAAGGAGAAGGTGGCAGTCGACCTGCACCTCGTCGTCCTTGCGGATTGAGATGGAGCGCACGTTGTATTTGTGGCGAATCTCCCAAGGAGAAGGTGGCAGTCGACCTGCACCTCGTCGTCCTTGCGGATTGGGATGTGTTTCATACTTAGGCGAGTACTGGACTGCAGCTAAGCCCCCGAGTGGGAGGGTCGCTCTCCACTCGGTAGGATTTTCAAATACTTAGGCAAGTACTGGACTGCAGCTAAGCCCCCGAGTGGGAGGCTGGCTCACCACTCGGTAGGATTTTCAAATACTTAGGCGAGTACTGGACTACAGCTAAGCCCCTAAGTGGGAGGGTCGCTCACCACTCGGTAGGATTTTCAAATACTTAGGCGAGTACTGGACTGCAGCTAAGCCCTCGAGTAGGAGGCTGGCTCACCACTCGGTAGGATTTTCAAATACTTAGGCGAGTACTGGACTGCAGCTAAGACCCCGAGTGGGAGGGTCGCTCTCCACTCGGTAGGATTTTTCAAACTTAGGCGAGTACTTGGACTGCAGCTAAGCCCCCGAGTGGGAGGGTCGCTCACCACTCGGTAGGATTTTCAAATACTTAGGCGAGTACTGGACTGCAACTAAGCCCCCAAGTGGGAGGGTCGCTCACCACTCGGTAGGATTTTCAAACACTTAGGCGAAACGGGTTCACAGCTAAGCCCCCGAGTGGGAGGGTCGCTCACCACTCGGTAGGATTTTCAAATACTTAGGCGAAACGGGTTCGCAGCTAAGCCCCCGAGTGGGAGGCTGGCTCACCACTCGGTAGGATTTTCAAACACTTAGGCGAAACGGGTTCGCAGCTAAGCCCCCGAGTGGGAGGCTGGCTCACCACTCGGTAGGATTTTCAAACACTTAGGCGAAACGGGTTCGTAGCTAAGCCCCCGAGTGGGAGGCTGGCTCAACACTCGGTAGGAAATTATTTTTACAAACTTAGGCGAAACGGATTCGCAGCTAAGCCACCCGCTGGGGGATTTCTCACGCAAACAAAAACAATAACAATCACTGGGAAAATTATAACGCTCTTGTCTTTGATAAATAAACTACAGAAGTTTTTCTTATTACATCTCATCCGAGTGAGAATTCAAGTATAAAAGGGGCGGAGCAGCTCCGCATTCCAGGCTCGTGGCTCATCAATCTGGCGATCGACATTATAAAGGTGGTACGCTCCATTGTGGAGGACTCTGGTGACTATGAAGAGACCTTCCCAAGTAGGAGCGAGTTTGTGTGGTTTTTGTTGATCCACTAGGAGGACCAAGTCTCCTTCTTGGAAGGCTCGACTCTTCACATTTCTGGCATGGAATCGACGCAAGTCTTGCTGATAGATGGTCGATCGGATCATGGCCATTTCTCTTTCTTCTTCCAGGAGGTCGACTGCGTCCTGCCGGGCTTGTTCTGCTTCATCTTCAGAGTAGAGCTTGACTCGGGGTGCGTTGTGAAGCAGGTCACTCGGCAAAACTGCTTCGGCTCCATAGACCAGAAAGAATGGGGTTCTTCCGGTCGATCGGTTCGGGGTTGTCCTCAATCCCCAAAGAACTAACGAAAGCTCGTCGACCCATGCACTTGCTGCGTGCTTGAGGTCGCGCATCAGTCGGGGTTTCAATCCTTTGATAATGAAGCCATTTGATCTTTCCGCTTGTCCATTCGACTGGGGGTGAGCGACTGAAGCGTAGTCGACTCGTGTGCCTTGAGAGGCGCAAAAGGCTTTGAATTTGTCAGAATCGAAGTTTGACCCATTGTCAGTGATGATGCTGTGCGGAACTCCATATCTGAATATCAACTCTCTGATGAAACTGATAGCAGTGCAAGCATCAAGATTCTTGATAGGCTTAGCTTCGATCCATTTTGTGAACTTGTCGACTGCCACTAGCACATGAGTGAAACCGCTTCTGCCCGTTCTCAGTGGTCCAACCATGTCCAGTCCCCAAACAGTGAAGGGCCAGACGAGTGGAATGGTTTTTAGGGCTGACGCGGGTTTGTGCGACATATTGGAGTAAAACTAACATCCTTCACACTTGTCGACTATCTCTTTCGCCATTTCATTCGCCCTTGGCCAGTAGAATCCCGCTCGGTATGCTTTAGCCACAATGGTCCGAGAGGACGCATGATGACCACAGGTCCCCGAGTGGATATCATCAAGGATTATCTGACCTTCTTCCGGTGTTATACACTTCTGACTGACTCCAGTCGCACTTTCTCTATACAACTATCCCTTTATGACTATAAAGGCCTTGGATCGACGGACGATCTGTCGAGCCTCTTCTTCGTCTTCTAGGAGTTCTTTCCTTAGGATGTACGTGATGTACGGTACCGTCCAGTCGGGAGTGATGACCAAAACTTCCATGATCAGGTCGACCACAGCTGGAACTTCAACTTCAATCGGATCCGTGGCACTTTTTGGCTGCGGGGCTTCTTCAGTGAAGGGATCCTCCTGAACTGATGGTGTGTGGATGTGTTCCAAAAACACATTGCTAGGGATGGCTTCTCTTTTGGAACCTATTTTCGCCAAATCATCAGCTGCTTGATTTTTCAGTCGGGGTATGTGATGAAGTTCTAACCCCTCGAATTTCTTCTCCAGCTTTCTCACTGCATCGCAATAACCAGTCATGGCCGGACTTCTGATGTCCCACTCCTTCATCACTTGATTAACCACCAAATCTGAGTCGCCATAGACCATGAGGCGACGGACGCCGAGTGAAATGGCCATGCGCAACCCATATAAAAGTGCTTCATATTCTGCTTCGTTATTGGAGGAATCAAAGTGGATTTGAAGAACATATCTGAGCTTATCTCCTCGGGGGGAGACCAATACTACCCCGGCACTGGAACCATTCAGCATTTTGGAACCGTCGAAGAACATGGTCCAATGCTCCGAGTAAACCTGAGTCGGTAGTTGTTGTTCAATCCACTCGGCAACGAAATCTGCTATTGCTTGGGACTTGATAGCTTTCTTTGCCTCAAACTTGATATCTAGAGGAAGGAGTTCAATCGCCCATTTTGCCACTCGACCAGTTGCATCTCTGTTGTGCAGAATCTCTGACAATGGAGCATCACTGACGACTGTAATGGAATGGTCAGAGAAGTAATGTGCAACCTTCTTCGTGGTCATATAAATCCCATATACAAGCTTCTGATAATGAGGATATCTTTGCTTCGACGGGGTCAAGACTTCAGAAATATAATATACTGGGTGCTGAACTTTGAAGGCTTTTCCTTCTTCTTCCTGCTCGACTGTAAGTACTGTACTGATGACTTGTCCCGTGGCTGCGATGTAAAGCAGCAAAGGCTCTTTGCTGATCGGGGCAGCAAGCACCGGCTGGGTGGAGAGCAGAGCTTTGAGCTCTGCAAACGCTGCATCAGCTTCAGGAGTCCACTCGAACTTGTCTGACTTCTTCATCAATCGGTAAAGAGGCAATGCCTTTTCACCGAGATGAGAGATGAATCGACTTAAAGCGGCCAAGCAACCAGTAAGCTTCTGGACGTCGTGCACTCGCACAGGACTTTTCATTCGGAGTATAGTACCGACTTTTTCTGGATTGGTGTCGATTCCCCGTTCGGAAACGAGAAAACCGAGTAACTTTCCGCCAGGAACTCCGAATGTGCACTTTGATGGATTAAGCTTGATATCATACCTCCTGAGGTTGGCGAAGGTTTCAGCAAGGTCAGTCAGCAGGTCGGAACCTTTCCGTGACTTGACCACAATATCATCCATGTATGCTTCCACATTCCGACTGATTTGAGTGAGCAAACACTTCTGAATCATCCTCATGAATGTGGCTCCGGCATTCTTGAGGCCGAACGGCATGGTAACATAACAGAAGCACCCGAATGGAGTGATGAAAGCTGTTTTGATCTCGTCAGGTCCGTACAGACGGATCTGGTGGTACCCGGAATAGGCATCTAAAACAGACAGTCGCTCACATCCCGTAGTCGAGTCGACTATCTGGTCGATGCGGGGGAGAGGAAAATGATCTTTCGGACAGGCCCGATTGATATGTTTAAAGTCAATGCACATGCAAAGTGACTTGTCCTTCTTGGGGACCATGACAACGTTGGCGAGCCACTCGGAGTGGTAGATCTCTCGGATGAACTCCGTTGCTAAGAGCCGAGCCACCTCCTCACCAATAGCCTTTCTCTTCTGGACGGCGGACCATCGGAAATGTTCTTTGACAGGTTTTACTTTTGAGTCGACTCGTAGGCGGTGCTCAGCCAACCCCCTGGGAACACCCGACATGTCAGAAGGCTTCCATGCGAAAATGTCCCAGTTCTCACGGAGGAACTGGATGAGCGCTTCTTCCTATTTGGAGTCGAGTGTTGTTGAGATATGAGTCGGAGCAGCACTGGGATCGGTCGGGTGAATGTGAGCCGGCTTCGTTTCGCCAGACGACTGAAAAGCTGATTCTGTAGCGGGCTTCTTGGCTCGCAACAAATCACTCGGGTCTGCAGTCTTCTGGTATTTCTGCAACTCCACCACTGCCATCTGAGCATCAGCGATCTTTGAACCTTTCTGAAAACACTCTTCTGCTTTCTTCTGATTGCCCGTAACAGTGATCACACCTTTGGGACCAGGCATCTTCAATTTGAGATACACATAACATGGTCGAGCCATGAAGCGGGCATAAGCCGGCCTGCCCAAAATAGCGTGATAAGCACTTTGGAAATCCACAACCTCGAACGTCAACTTTTCTTTGCGGTAATTCTTGGAATCACCGAAAACCACATCAAGAGCAATTTGGCCGAGCGACTCAGCCTTCTTCCCAGGAATGACTCCATGGAAACTCATGTTGCTGGTACTGAGTCTGGACATCGGAATGCCCATCCCTTTCAGTGTCTCAGCATATAGTATGTTCAAACCACTGCCACCGTCCATCAAGACTTTGGTCAGTCGAGTGCCTTCAACAACTGGGTCGACCACCAAAGCTTGCCTCCCAGGGGTGGCAATGTGCGTTGGGTGATCGGACTGGTCGAATGTGATGGCAGTCTGAGACCATTTCAGATAACTGGGTGTCGCCGGAGCAACCATATTCACCTCACGGTTGATAACTTTCAGTCGACTTTTTCTTTCAACATCAGCAAAAATCATCAAGGTGGAATTGACCTGGGGGTATCCATCATCACTGTCTTCCTTGTCCTCAACTTTGTCCGACTCCTTTTCCTTATCTTTGGGCTGTTTGCCCTGGAACTGCTGCATCAAGAGACGACACTGTCGAGTGGTATGTTTCGGATAAATGAACTTACCCTCTTCATCTTTCTTGGTGTGGATGTGACATGGCAAATCGAACACATCATTTCCGTCTTGGCCTTTAACTTTCTTGGGATTCCAAGGCCCTTTGGGTTTCCCCTTAAACTTTCCTTGAGTCACAGCCAAGGCCTCCCCAGGAGCAGCTGGCTCGGCTTTTCGCTTCTGTTTCCGATTGGAATTTCCTCCTCCGGTTTCTTGGGCGACTGACTTGTGTTTGCCACTCCGGAGTCGATCCTAATCTTCACCATTAGCGTACTTGGTGGCAATCTCCATCATCCGATTCAGAGACATGTCTCCGGTTCGACCGAATTTCAGATTCAGTTCTCTGTACTTGACGCCTTCTTTGAAGGCATAGACTGCTTGGTGATCAGGTACATTCTCTACCGTGTGATATAACGTGATCCATCTCTGGATGTAATCCCTCAAAATTTTATTCGGCTTCTGCACGCAAGACCGCAGTTCCGTCAGCCCTGCCGGTCGCTTGCATGTTCCTTCAAACGTGGTGACAAACACTCGGGCGAGATCTTCCCAAGTGTAAGTGCTGTTGGGTGCTAACTGATTCAGCCACGCTCTGGCCGAACCCTCCAACATGAGAGGCAGGTGCTTCATGGCCACTTCATCATTGCCACTGCCAATCTGGACAGCCACTCGGTAGTCTTCAAGCCAAGTATCGGGCTTGGACTCACCAGTAAACTTACTGACTCCAGTCGCCAACCTGAAGTTGGGAGGAATCACAGCGGCCCTGATGGCTCTACTAAAGCACTCTGGCCCCGATACATGTACTCTGCTGCTGGTAGGTGCATCTCTGTCGTGACCTTCTCAGTGAGCTCTGTTCCTGTCGACCAAACCTTAAACGAGAATGGATCTCGCATCAAAGCCTGGTTCCCTGGGGTCGACTGGAAACCTTCACCCAACACTATGAGGGAGCCTGTCATCCTGCTGTCGAGGCACATACGATCCACTCCTCGGGGGAGGGGTGGGCACTCGACGCCGATCGTCATGATCGAATCGGTGATCATACTGCTCACGGTTCCCGTACTGATTACGCCGGTCCCCACGTCCCTCACGCCTCGGGGGCGATCTAGGGCTATGAGCCGACTGGACTATGTCTGCAGCAATGGATCTGCTATGAATCTTGTTCCGCGACTGAGAAACAGCGGAATTCTGGTCTCCTGCTGCCCGAAGTAATGCTATGATCTGCATCAAGCCTCTGCCAGCCTCTGACTGGAAAGGCTGAATCGACTTTGCTATACGGGCTGCAGCTGCTAAATTCTGAATCGGAGTTCGATATACCTGCGGGGGCGGAAAGAGCTGACGTCGACTGGATTCTGGAACCCGTTGTCGCGCACGCTCGTCGAGTGCTCGCTGGAGGTTCTCCAGTCGAGTGCGCTCGGCAAAGTTTGCCAGGCACGCGTCCTCCAAGGCACGAGCCTCGGGGGTTTCTCCAACGATAGGAGTGTGCAGTGCATCCATGTTCCGGCGACGAAGTTCTTCTCTCTGCAGCGACGTGAGAGGCTCGGGGAGATATTCCTTATGGGGACGCGACGGGTCGCCTCCACCTGCGCCTCCATCGGTGCGGGGAAAACCGGGAGGACTGGGCGGTCCATCGACCATCAGAACCTCCGCCGCCGGATCACTGCTGTCGCACTCGGATGCGGTCTCTGCGGAGCCAGTCGACAGGTCGAACAGGCCGTAGAGGGATTCGTCGGGCTCGATCGCCGCGACTTGAAGGGTGGCCGACTGGCGTGCCACCGCGTGTCTCACCCACCGCTGAAGTCTCGACCGACCGGAGCGCTTGCGCCGGCGGGAAACAGGGAGGGAGGACAACATAGGAGGACAACACAGGATCCGACCGATAATGGGTCGACGGTTGCCGCAAGAGGACGCCGCGGACGCACGCGCGAAAGTGCGTTGCCCCGCGGACAGGGAGTGCGTCCACGTCGAGCGGAGCCTCCTGAAGCCAAGCGGAGTCGTCGGCGATGAACGTGAGCGCGCCGAGACGGATCTCGCGGCCCTCCACCAAAACTCCGCTAGAAACCATGATGATTTGGATCGAAAAAGATCGCAACTCCTCCAACAAATCGCTAAAACACCTGCCCCACGGTGGGCGCCAAATGTCGTGGTTCTAGGTCTGACAGTAATGTAGGGGGGTAAATATGGAGAGGCAAGATCTTAGCTATGGAGTAGTTGTAAGCACATGAGGTTTACGAGTTCAGGCCCTTCTCGGAGGAAGTAATAGCCCTACGTCTCGGAGCCCGGAGGCGGTCGACTGGATTATGTGTGTATGAATTACAGGGGTGCGAACCCTTTACACTGAGGAGGGGGTGGCTTATATAGAGTTCACCGGACCCCTCCGGCCCTCAGTTATGCAGGGTTTTAAATATATTAAGGTCGGGCATTACTGGTAACGCCCCTAATAAAGTGCTATGATAACCATAAAAGCTACTTAATGACCGACCGTTAGCGTGCGGAGTGACTTTAGGTCTCCTGGCCATCGAGTGGTTGGATCTTGGTCGAGTGATTGCTTCTTGGTCGAGTGTCTTCGAGTCTGTCGAGTGGAACACCTCCAAGTCAATTGAAAGGTGATTTCTTCTAGAGATGTCCTTGGGTAGGGCAGTTGGGACAGGTCCATGATCCTACCCTAGGTACATAGCTTCGTTAGCCGCCTAGCCCCTGTTCCGGCGATGCGTCTAGCATTGTCCGTGGGCGTGTGGAGGTGTGTCTCCAGCGGACCTATCTTTGACGGATTTGCTCGGATCTGTTTGTCGTTCCTCTATGTTCTTGTGTCTTCAGCTTGGATCCTTTTGATCTACACTCTTAACCGGTGGCGGTTGTTGTTCTGGTGCGTTGGTTCTATGGGTTCTTAGGACGACAACTTCTCGACATTCTACTACAACAAGGTTTGCCCGGCTCCGGCAAGGGAGGGGCGATGACAGTGGCGCGCCTTCGGCTCGCTTCAGTGCTTCTAGTCGTCGCTAGGTGGTCTATGAATCTGGATGTAAGTTTTATTATTTTTAGTATTCGTTGTACTACCATGATTGAATTTGAATAGATCAGAAGTTTTTCCCCTGAAAAAAAAGAAGAGTAGTGGAGCCGTTGATTATGTTAAGCAAGCCATATTGTCATGAGGTAATCAAATGTTGACAAGAAGGGGAAGAACTGACGACCAGTTTGATCCCGATTTCCAAAATATAGACCAAACAGCTATGCATTTTAAATGTTATAAGACAGCATTTTATCCTTCAGATAAGCATTCATGCAAAGGGAGGTAAACTTTGACATATGCTGCAAATATTGTTCACGAACCGACTTTTTATCCGGTACACAGACACACTACACAAAAGAGATATAAGTGACCATGTTTCAATGAGGCCATATAAGACGCCAAAAACTTGCAGCAACATGCATAACAATGCATCCATCCGAGACAGCTATCCAGCTCCAGATCCACAACCATGCATATATGCAAGTTATCAGTCATGCACATCTATCCAATCGACCGAAAACAACTCCAAGCATGGCGCAACGACAACACATATGTACGTAGAGGTTAATTTGATCAAGAGAAGCTAATTGGCCAAGTCGACCAGGTTATCGGCGAGGACCCTCCTGACGGCCGACATCGCCAGCCTCATGTGAATGTCACGGTTTTCCCGGATATATGGAGGCAGTGCTTGAATCTTCCGCGCCAACCTCCTCGCCGTCACCGGGTAGTCCTGCAACGTCGGGCATCCTCACAGCATGTCAGTATCAAACCGAACAAAGTCGGGCAACGGAGAGACGTATGTGTCCTGTACTTCAACTAGGATAAGAGACTAAGAGGTCGAGATAAGTCATATGAGAGCAGCTGGGTACTTAGGGCATCTTCAGCCGCATCCCCAACAGACCCTTCTCAGACAATTTTATCGCGCCGGCGCCAAAAAAACGGACCAGTCGCGTCTCCAGAAGCCCGTTTTTCGTCGGCTCGGGCAAAAACTGGTGCCGGCGGACCCAGGCCGAACCCGGCGCCTTGGGGGGCGCTTGGGAAGCCGGCGCAAGCGAAAAAGGTGCGTGGGCCCGCTCTGGCGGCGACCCGAGGGCCTTTTCCCGCCGTTTCTTGACGCTTTTCCCTCGCATCTCTCCCGCTCGCTCGCCTTCCTCCCACCATTCTCTCCCTTTCTCCCGCCAAACCCCCTCCAGCTCGCCCTCCAGTCGCCGCCATGCCGCCGAAGAAGTACGCCATGCCGCGCGCGGCGGCAACCACGACTGGCACCGTGGCCCAGCCGAAGCAGAGGAAGCCGAGGGCGCCGCCATCGAAGCCACCGGGCATGTCGAGCGCCGAGTGGAGGGTGGAAGTTCAGCGACGCGACGCGGTCACCACCGACCGGCGGAACAGGGCCATTGCCAAGAAGGCCCGCGACAACGCGGCGCGTGCGGCGGCATCTTCCTCATCGGTCGACCACGCGGGGATGATGAATCCACCCGCCGTCAGCCACGCCCAGTACGCGCCCTGGGGACAGCAAGGCGTCGGCTCTCCATGGGGATCGTCGTCGCCCGGCTACGCCGATGGCGACACGCACGGGGGGTTCAACCCAAACGTGACCTTCCCCCATGGCCACCCCGCGACGCGCACACCCTCGCCCGCCTTCGTCGGTGTGCAGTACCCTCCATACAACTACTCGCCGCCCGCCGCCTACGCGTCCACACCGACGCCCCATCTCCGACGTGGTCCGCTGCCCTTCTCGCACCTCGGCGACGCCGACGACACAGGAGCCGACATGGACGACATCATCACGACAGGATCGACCGCGGCCGCCGTGTCTCCCGGGCTCGCCACCCAGGATGAGGTAGTGGATCTCAACGGCGACATGGAGGTCGAGCTCGGCTACTTCTACGGCGAGGACGCGCACGAAGCGCAGGAGCCCGAGGAGGAGGAGGAGGACGAGGAGGATGAGGAGGAGGAGCCGGCTCATGTTCCGATGAAGGGGCGCCAGAAGAAGAAGAAGCGGGCGGCTAGGTCAGGCGAACCGCGCATCAAGTGGACGTCCAAGGAGGAGGAATGCCTCGCCGAAGCATGGAAAGTCGTCTGCCTCGACCCGACCACCGGCGCGAACCAGAGCTTGGAGACGTACTGGGACCGCATCAAGGCCGAGTTCGACGAGCGGAAGCTCGTCGACCCGTACTTCAAAGGCGTCTACATGCAGCGCGGCTCCAAGGCGATGGCGAACCATTGGGGGCGTATCCAGTTGGCGTGCAACAAATGGCATGTAATCGTCGAGGAGGTCGCGGCTCGCCCGGAGAGCGGCGCCAGCGTTGAGGATCAGGTACGCACGCCGTTCGCCCGCATATCTTCGTCGGCTACGCCCGCCGCCCGCCAACTGTTTGTTCCTCCGCGCAGCTGCTGCGTATGTTCGCCATGTATCGGGGCGACAACCAAGACGCCGACTTCAAGCACCTCCACGTCTACAAGCGTATTGACAAGTGCGAGAAGTGGGGGGAAGTCCGACGTGCCCTCGACAAGGCCAAGGAGACATACAAGCCGGACGCGACGACTCCGGGCGCGAGTGAGGGGCGGCCGGACGGTCACAAATTGGCAAAGAAGGGGAAAAACGCCGACGCGGCAACCGCGCGAGTGCAGGAATCCATCGAGCATTGCCTCGCCGACGCCCAGGCCCGGGCCGTCCTACGTGAAGAGAAGACCGAGGCGCGGTGGTCGTCGCTGATGAAGAACAGCGCCATCAAGATCGACCTGCTCTGGACGAACGTCGCCGCGAAGAAGAGGAACACCGACATGGCTTTTCTGATGGGCGGGGCGGACATGCTTCAGAGCGACGACGAGGAGCTCAGGGCGTGGTACATGGCGGAGCACGGCCTCATCTTGAATCAGATGCGGACGGCAACGCCGACGACGCCGACGACGCAAGCTCCCGCGCCCACGACCACACGGACGCCAAACCCGAACGACGCCTCTACGTCGCCGCCCAGCAATGCCGAAGCCATGCCTACACAGCCCAGCACCGAAGCAGTTCCGACACCGCTGAGCCCGAGCACGCCGACTCCGCCAACGCCTGGAGCCGACCCCGCCGAGTGAATCATGCACGCGAACTTGCGGCGTGCGACGCTCTGTTTTTTGTAATGCCAGACTACGTCCGATCGCCGGATTTGTGATGTCTTTTGACGACGGGAACGACAAGTTTTAAATTTCCCGCATCCTGGGACCGGCGCTTGGGGGCGTAACTGGGAGCTAGGTCGCCCCAGGGGCCGAACTAGCGCCGGCACGCCCCCAGACCGCTCTATTTAGACGCCCTAGGGTGCCGAACGGCTGGAGATGCCCTTACAGTGTTGCCTCCCTGGAGCACCCTGTGGAGGGGCAGGAGGTGGTTCGCTAGCGTTTGGAAGTCTCCTCGGGGCAGGTCAGCGCAGGCCGTGAGCGCGATGGGCTGCAGCTCCTTGTCCTCGCTCGTGAAGCAGTGCCGCAGGACGAACCTCCCGTACCAGTCGTTGGACAGGCTAACGACGTGCTGCATGAGCCTGGACAGGAGCCGCCGCCTGAAGTCAATCCTGTCCATCTCGGGGTCGCGGTCGAGGAGGCTCTGCACCAAGCGGTTGCTGCATGTGGTGGCGAGGCGATCATGCAAATTGGGTAAGTAAAATCAGCGATCGAGAAGCTAGTTGAGGCGAGAATTGTGTAACGATCGACAACTTAATTACCTGTCTCGTCCCACGGCCATAGGCACGGCTCGCTCAACGAGGGTATCCTGGAAAAGGTGGAGCTCCTCGCCTCTCGCGTACCTGAAGCATGTACCCAAGCACGCAACCCCGTACGGGGAGTTCAGCTTGTCATCGATGGTGTCCATGGCGTGCGTGACCAGGCTAATTTTTTTTAAATAATACATTTTTTATGAATTTTCAGAAATATTATACTGTATACAAAATTTTCAAAAATAATACACCGTCGGTCCTCTGCTGGCCGACTGGACCTAGTCAGCCCACAGCAGGCCGACTAGGCCTAATCGGCCAACAGCAAGCCGATTGCCTTTCGGCCTAGGGGTGGTCGACAGGCCTCTCGACCGCAGGCAGGGGATCCAGTCGGCCTATGGAAAGCTTATTGGGACTAATCGACCTTCCATAAGCCGATAGGTGCATGGCCAATGCAGTCGTACGTGGGTTCGAGTCCTGCGCTGGTTAGTGTGGCTTGTGAGGCTAGCTAGCTGGCAAACAATAAAAAAAGCTGGCAATACCATATGGTGCATGCGGCGACGGGGATCAAGGACGAGTGCATGAGCGCGGCTATCCGTGCGTGGCCTGATGTCGTTGTTGACTAGGTCCCGATCGCTCCTCGCGATTACTTTTCGTCGGTCGACCTAGCTGGCCTCACAAGCCACGCTAACCAGCGCATGACTCGAACCCATGTACGATTGCATTGGCCATGCACTTATTGGCTTACGGGAGGCCGATTAGTCCCAGTCAGCTTCCCATAAGCCGACTGGGCCCCCTGCCTGCGGTCGAGAGGCCTGTCGGCCACCCCTAGGCCGAAAGGCTACTAATCGGTCTGCTGTTGGCTGATTAGGCCCAGTCGGCCAGCTGTGGGCTGACTAGGCCCAGTCGGTCAGCAGAGGGCCGACGGTGTATTATTTAAAAAAAATTATATCCAGCGTAATATTTCTAAAAATTCATAAAAAAGTGTATTATTTAAAAAAATTAGCCGTGACCAGAGCCTGAAAGGATTCTAAACCGATCGGTACTACAAAATAGGGAGCCAAACATGCATATGATGCATCCATGCATGCATACAAAATTCAGTGTCACTGTCGGTGATCCCACATTCCAAGCACAGCACTTACCTTGGTCACATCGTAATCCATCCTGGTGAAACAGTGGGTAATCAGTTCGTCCCCTCCGAAGTCGTCCATCACGCGATCACGCACCAAGCAGTTGACGAGCCTGGTGCACAGGACCGGGTTCCACGCCACCGCCGTGATGAGCAGCATAAGAGAAGTCACCCTGCATCATACGCACAGATGAATTCAAAACAAATTCAGCAGCAGGCCACAATACACAGAGGGCACTGCACTACACTACTAGAAAAAGGCCTGCTAATGGCGCATCAATTTTGCCTACTAATGGCACACTACTGGTGCGTCATTAGTATCACGCCACTAGTATTTCTTACTAATGGCACACCACTAGTACGCCATTAGTATAGAACACCATGCGCCATTAGTATGCCTCCCAGGGGGGACGTAGAGTTTCTACACCCAGGAGCAAATGCTCCTGGTGTGAACAGTAAAATCAAATAAATTCAAAAAATTCTGAATTTTTTTGTGCCATACTTTCACAAATGTTTGTTGTGCCTGCAAAATTTCATCGCAAAATCACATTGGTGGAAGGCGTGGTAAAAAAACAAAATCAATGCTATGAAAATGTTACTTACAAAAGCATTTTAGAGCTTTGATTTTGTTTTTTTGGCATGCCTTCCACCAATGTGATTTCGCAATGAAATTTTGCATGCACAACAAACATTTGTGAAAGCATGTCACAAAAAAATCTCTGAATTTTTTGAACATTTTTTCTATTTTTAAATTTTACTATTCATACCAGGAGCATTTGCTCCTGGGTGTAGAAAGGTACTTCCGTCCCAGGGGGCCATATTTAACCATGTGCTTTGGCATACTAATGGCGCACTGTTGTGTGATGCACCATTAGTATACTTTGGCATATTAATGGTGCACTCTGAAGTGATGCGCCATTAGTATGAATATTAGGTTTTATTCTTTTTTACTTTTCTGATTTTTGCACAGGTTACAAAATATATTATTTGACAGAATATAGACAACAGCACACAGCAATAGCAGATTCATCGAATACAATAGAAGATTAGTCTCCGAATACAATTCATCATATTAGTCTCCGAATTCAAAAGACCGAACAAAGATAAAATATTACAAGTCTCGAGACCGCGAGTATCGAGTTTGTCTTCACATTACAAGTCGATATCGATCATCTAAACTACCATCACATAGAAGAGAGCTGCGGTCATCACGATGAGCATCATCGCGATGAAACTGGTCTTCATCCGGTTCCTCCAACGCTCCCTCCTCTCTCCCGCTAGATAGCGGGCGTATCTAGATTCCGCCTCCGCCCTAGTGGTGTACCCTTTGTAACTGTTACCACTGAAACGGTGAACCTGTCTCCGACACTCCTCCCAGTCGTCGTAGACTCCGGGAACCTTACCCTTGTACACGACATACGACGGCATCTCTATGCACAAGCCAAACAACATACAATACATACATAAGCAATATATAAGTATGCAACAAAAGGATCGGAAGAGAAAAGCAAGACATGACATTAATAGCATGATTCATGGTCCTACTAATAAATAGCATCGATTACATCTAAGTTGAACGACTGTCCAAACCAAAGAGACATACAAGTTCATTAAAGTTTAGTTACAACATGAGCCAATCAATGTTTCAGAACTACACATAGCATCACTACTGTCGACTCGACTCATGGGACCGGAGCGTGGATGAAGCCGCCGTCTGTCGTGATGGTCATGAAATCGCGGGCGTTGTCAGCCTGCATTTGTAGCGTTCGGTCTATCTCCCTGTTGGACGGTTGATATCTGAGGTAGAACTGCCCCGAGGTATGAAGGACATCTTGATGGATGATGTCCGCAAACTCCGACTGGATGCGAAAGAATTCTTGTCTGATGTCCGCGTCCTGGATTGCCGACAAGCTCGCGACCCAATCTTTGAGATTATCTGGTAGCAGAAGGTGATGATGGTCCCTTATGATCGCCCGCATGTGATGGAGGGCGTAGTAGGCATCCTTCTGACCGTCAGGCGGCTGCTTGACGCAGCAGAACTTAGTATTGTGGGCAAACACGTGCTTGCCGTACCTACGAACTGGCCTGGTGAAGGTGCCTCCAGATTTGGCTTAGCCGGGGAGAACATCATCAAGAACTTTTTTGATATTTGTGTAGTCCATCTTGGAGTCACGGTTCGGGTCGAAATACGTGGCCATGAAATATTTCGGGCTTAAGAGGATGAGTGTGCAATGTGTGTCACTGCACAGAACACAGAATGTTAGAAAAAAAAAGAACGATCGAAATCTAAGAAATCATATGTTACGGGGCGGTTAAGGGATGACTTACTCGGGAAAGTAAGCCACGAGGAAGTTATCCTTATCTGGGTTTGCCAGAATGACGCCTTCGAGGTGTGAACTCGCGACTTGGCGGTCCCCAGCGCTGCCCAAGAGCTTGGCACGCATGTAGAAGGGGTCGACTATCACGATGTCCAGGGTCTTGTCTCTAATGATCCGCATCGCCATACTCAGCGAAAACAGCCGAACGAAGGTGTAGTGCAGCGGATGAAGGTTAAACATAGCAAAGATGTCATCAAACCGCAGGACGATCGTACCCCCGATGGCGCCATCCACAAAGCCCTTGCCCTCTGGCACCTTGGCCACGAAAACCGGGTATGCCACATCATTCTCTCTGAGACGCCGCTTCTCCAAAGAAAGAACACTGTCATACAGACTCTGCATAGCACCGGTTGCATCATTGAGCATATTTGTCGGTAGCATCGCCCTACCCACCACATGCACCCTCCTCGAGATATCCTTAGGTGAAGGTGGCCCGTCCTGAGCATGGATTGTACTCGGTGCCGGCTGGCTCGCAGCCTTGTTACTCTTTCTTTTTCGTCCCTTCTTCTTCTGTTGTAATGGGACCGAGTTCTGCTCACAGACCGCCTTCTTGAGTGTGTTGGAGCTGATAATATTTGGCACCTCGGCTATCTGAGGCTCGGTGAAGTCGGCAGCTGGAGGCGTCTCCTGAGAACTGAACGCCAGACGACGCCTGTTGCAACTGGGTTTCTCCGCCATACCAGCTAGACCGCGGTCGTCTTGGTTGGGTTCTTGAGAAAGAGGCCCGCAGAATTCGTCATCGTACCCATGTTCGGCAAAGTACTTATCGACGTTGCTAAATGTACGGCCGTCGTCGTTGTCGTCGTCGTCCAGATCCTGTGCCATATGCATGTTCGGATCCTGTGCCATAGGGATGTTCGGCATGTCCGATAGCATTGCGGCGGTCTTGCCATGGCTTGGCGCCGGCACGACTGGCGGTGTTGTCTTTTGGGTGGTGTCCCCCGCCCCCAAACGAATCTGGCTCTTCGGCCAAAGCAGGGGCCAGCTTAGGCAGGTGCTGAGGGTCATCAGATCATCTTCGTCGGCCCCGGCGGGTTGAATCGGAGGTAACAACTCGTCGCATCCTGGCAGCACCCGAACCAGTTGAACCCTATACACGGTGGGTGGCATCGGTTTACCGTGGAACACGGGGTTGCTCGGCTGAACGATTTTGCCCTTGACGACATCGACCAACTCGTTGTTCACGAAGTGCAGGAGAGTGCACGGAACGTCGGCGGCGCCCTGCGAAAACATGTAGGGCGTCAGAGATGCCCAATCAAAGGCAAGGAGATGAAGTCCTCGGCCGAGAGGCTTAATTAGTTACCGTGATGATGGCGTCGAGCTCGGCTAATGTCGAGGCACCGCCAACGGCGGGCGTGCAACTGACGGAGGGGCCGCTTGCTGGCGAGGTGCGGGCCGGCGTACACCCGGGTGCATTAAACTCCAATGTCGGCGTCGGAGACACCAATACCGCTGCCGCCGGAGACACCAATGGCGCCGCCTGTGCGTTGTGCGAGTTGCTGGCCGTGAAGCTGGGAATCGGGGGCGGCCCCTGTTGGCCACCCGTAATCCACGTCGTTATCCCATGAATCAAGGTAGGCATAATGCCGGTGAGCGTCGATCCCAGTTGTTGTTGCACTTGCTCTTGGACCATCTCCGGAATCCGCGCCACTTGCGCCTTGAGTGCTTCAACCTCGCGCGACTGGCTTTCCGAGCTGGTCTTGTTCCCCTTTCGCCCACCAGCGGTATAGTATGACGACCATTTTGTGGACAAGCCTTTGCCGGCCACACGACCAGCTGACGTCGGCTTACTGAGCTTATCCTTGTTTTTCATTACGTTCAACGCCCTATTCAAAGGGGTGTCGAAAGGGGAGCTCTAAGACGACCCCGCGCTACTGCTTTCTTTGTCTTGTGGAAGGAACGTGAATCATTTAGAAATATTGGGGATTAATTAGAATGCAACCATATGGAGCTAATTACGTGGGGGTGTATTCCTTACCAAAACAAGCTCAAGCGCCTTGGTCTTCAGATCCGTGGTAAGCTCCTTTATTACCGGGTCCTCCTTGTACTGGGCCTTGAGAAAGTTCCTGGTCTGCTTGTCACGGTATTTCTCAAAGCGGGGCGGTAGGCCTTGCTCGGCACGCTCCGCGTCCTCCTTGTCCCATATAGGCTCCGCCACTCTGTAACCGTCGGGACCGAGTTGGTGGACCCCTAAGTTCAATTGCCGCATTTCTTTCCCCCACTGACTTGATTCGGAGGTTGCGGGGCTCTCGCACTTGATCTTGAACTCCTTGTAGTCATCTTCGCTCATCAAAGGATATTTCGCCTTGATCTTCTCATAACTATCACCTTTGTCAATCATTGCCTTCGCCGTGCTTTTCCAAGTAGACATGGCCGTGCTCATCCTCGTGAGGGCGACACCGTTCACTTTATTCCCCGAGAGGCGTGTGTTTGCAAACTCAGCGGGGAACTTGTATCGTTCGTGCAGCTTTGTGAAGAGGAGGCTGTGCAAATTCCCTCGGTCCTTATGCCTTAGGTTCTTGGTGTTGATCGAGACGGTGCTCCGGAGAATGCACCCGAGCTGAACCGAGTACCCCTTGACTACGTGTTTGGGCGCCGTCGGATGCCCGTCGGAGTTCACTTCAGTAAATTCCTCCCTGACGGTGCCGAGCACGTTCGGGCGCTGGTCCTTCCGTTGCCTCTTCGGTTGGCTGCCATCTGTGCGTGCGCCGCCATCATCAGTGGTGGCATCCGCGGCGCCATCATCAGTGGTGTCATCCCCGACGCCACTAGGGGTTGTGTAGTCAGGATCGGTGTCTTCTGCGGCGTCCTCATAGCGGTGAGGTTCTTCCTCCAACTCCTGGGACAGCTCCCAGAATTGCTTGCCACCCGAATCGCCGGCCTCATCGTTGTGGGCCATGTTTCGCTCTAAATAGGAAAAAAATTGGTCAAAAAGTTGGTTATTGTCAAGGAACAAGATCATGGTCTCATCATTTAGGGTTTGTCGACACCGAGACATCCTAAAAGCTAAGCTTTTATCATTTAGGGTTTGTCGACGCCGAGGCACCCTAAAAGCCTAAGCGTACATCATTTAGGTTCTCATCGACGCCGAGGCACCCTATAGAAGCCAAGTTAAGTTTTCATCATTTAGGGTTTATCGATGTTGAGGCACCCTAGGTTAGGCCTAATCACTTGGCACTAATCACTTGGCTCTATTGCCACCTATGTTGGGTTTATCATCTAGGGTTTATCGATGCTAAGGAGAATTCTAAGTTGGGCCTAATCACTTGGCTCTATTGCCACCTACGGTTTAATGCAGCAAGAATGGCGGGGCAGTTGATCCTACTTAACTAAGTACTAAGATACCCCGGCCCATGCATTAGTCGCAAGTACCCCATATGTCCGATTTTTAGCAAAGTAATGCTAAAATTCACGGAAAATTTCAGCATGACCTTTGCTGAAAATAGGACATATGGAGTACCCGAATTTCCCGGAACAGAAGTTAATCGACATTCCGGCAAACTCAAGGGCCTCTCGGGGTACCTACAAATTCATCACGACACGAAGGGCCTCTCAAGGGCCTCAAGCAGCAGTGGCGTCTCCCAGGACCCCATTTTTTGCAACAATCAGAGCAGAGAATTCAGCATATTTCTATACAGCAGCACTGTAAAGATGAAGAACAGTTCTACAGCAGCCCATTTATATACAATAGCAGTACTATAGTTCAGTACCATATGCCTACATTTCAAAATCCAATCATCTCACAATCAAATAAAATTTCCAGAGGCAGAGCCAGTGTACAATACTGTATCAAGGCAACAACCTAATTTCAGTAAGGAAATTAACTGAATTTAAAGAGATAAAGCTTCTTGGCTCTCCACACTCTACTCCACTGGAGGCACCAAAACTAATTTGCAATCAACCCTGAACAATAAGTATATTTCAGACATTTGGAACTAAACTAACCTAACTAATCACAACAAGGTGGCATGCATAGAAATCTGGAACTAAAGTACAATCTGGATTTATAGCACATGCTGCAGCCACTATAGAAGTTATTAACGTAACAATAAAAGCCTTCAAGGGGCAAATAAAGCCACAGTTCAAGTGCTCAAACTCTCAAAGGGACATGTAGGAGCAAACCTTGGAAGCAGCAGGAGCAGCTACAGCAGGAGCCGATGATGCACTCACCCAGAGGCCTAGCCAGGGTACCTGCATAATCAACAAACACATAAAGCAACCATGAATATAATTAAACACATACATAGGGCAGATTAATCTGCCATGCTAAGTGACAGCATACTAAGGTAGAACAGAAAGCACTACAGCCCATTATCTGTTGTTTGGGCACTACCGCGAACACCTTGACAGATATATATCAGAAGTTCACTGAACAAGAAACAGTAGTACTTTTCTACACAGTAATCACGTGTATATCAGAAGGATACTTTTTCATCAGCCTAGAACTAGCACAAATCAACTCAGGTCTCAACCAACATACTAAAATTAGTATTGTCACCATTAAGACCTACGTGGATCATTTCATTTGTGAACACATTTGATTGTCCAAACATAGTACTCCTAGCATATTCTAGTTGTTGCTAACACTACTCCTAACTGATGTTACCATAAGAGCTAAGATAGCAAAAACTACATAAAGCACTGCAGCATTCCATCATGAGTGCACAGCTACAACAGCACAGTTGCTACTAGTTCACAAGGATACTAGATCAGATCAGAGATCGGGCTCACCATGCACACTTATCCACCTTCCCCTTGCTCCGCTTGTCGACAATGGCCAGGATCAGCTTCTTGTTCTCATCCAGGTACTGCACGGTTCATGAATGACTGATTTATCACCAAAAACCTATCACCAAAAACCTATCTGTTGTTCCCGAATGACTGATTGTTCCCGAAGAAGAAGGAAGGGGAAGGGGGAGGAGAGGGGAGGGGCTCACCTGCGAATATGTAGTCGAGGTCGTACACGGCGCCGGGGTTGCGCCGGCGAGCTTGCCACCCACCTTGGAGCCGGAACCCTAGGGATCGGGGCCTGCGCAAGACCACAGCCAGGAGGCGCAGCCGCGCGCGGACGGCGAGGTCGGTGAAGGGGGCGCGGGGGCGGCGGCGCGGGGGAGCTGCGGTGGTGGGGGGCACGGGGGCGACGGGGTGGGCTCGATCTGGGCCCGGACGGGCGGCTTCTTCGCGGGGAAGGAGAGGCAGGGAAGGCAGGGAAGAAGAAGGCGGAGAAGGAGAGGCGGCGGCGTCGCCGACGGCGTGCAGGCGCGGCGGACCGAGGGGGCGGAGCAACGCAGGGCGGTGGCGTACGGTTGGGGCGGAGGGGGCAAAGTTAGGTCGAGTGGGGATCTGGCGAGGGAGGGGAATAGGTGGAGTGGGGAGGGTTAGCAATGGCGCACCTCCCCCTAGTGCGCCATAAGTACGACGATAGCGATGGCGCACCTCCCCCTGGTGCGCCATTAGAATTTTGTTTTGATTACAGTTCGAGCACTCAGGTTATATTCCCCCTAACCGTATCCCCATCACAACACACACACTAGCCCGACTGGTCAGCACGTAGCACACACACTAGGAGGTCTTGGGTTCGATTCCCAGGCTCCCCAATTTTTGTTTTTATGCATTTTTTTCTTTGCACATATCTTTTTATCCATGCATCCAAATATAACATGTCACATATGCTAGATGCTCAGAATTTCATGTAGAAAAATAATATGCAGTTTGTTGCCATGTTAACAACATTTTAAATGTTGTTTGATATTTATTTGTGTTTAAATATGTTCAAACTTGTTTAAATCATAACAGTAATATTTTTTTAAAAAAACAGTAATAACTTGTTTAAATTTGTTTTTTTTGCAATTTTAGTTGCATTCATTTGTGATGGTGGAGCGGGCCGGGGAGGGTGCGCGGGGTCGGCGGCGGCGGCCGATGGAGCGGGGGAGAGGGTGCGGGGGGTGCTCGGCGGCGAGGGGGGCCGGATCTGGCAAGGTGGGATAGCGATCGAGATGGAGGGGGGTCGAGATCGAGTGTCCATGAAATTTTAAAAATATACATGAGTTCAAAATTAAAGTGCCCATGAAATACAATCGAGAAATGAAGGCTACGATTTAAATACAATCGATCTTAGCTAGCTATCTGTTCACAATCTTCTTGCCCTTCTTTTTTGCAAATGGAGTTCTTCTGTGAAACGGACGTCCTTTAGGTAGGGTGGTCCTGCTTCTTCTTGTGGTGTATGCTGCTACTTCATCGTCGTCGTCATGTTCGATCTTCGGGTCGCCGTACTTGTCGAAGTCTTGCTCATTGGCTACTCCATCCATTCCGATGATCTTCCTTTTGCCTCTCCTCACGACAACACGACTGGGCTTTGACGGGTCGGTAATGAAGAAGCATTGGTCCACTTGGGAAGCCAGTACCCATGGCTCATTTTTCGCGGTGACGTTTCCGCCCGCGGTCTTGGATTTGGCTTCGGGTATAACCATGGTGGTGAAATACCGGTCTTCTTTTAGGACGCTCTTGGCCCATCTGACACGGAATATCGGGACCTTCTCTCCAGCGTAGCTCAGCTCCCAGATCTCCTCGATCCTTCCGTAGTATTTGTCCTTGTCGTTACCGGTGTAGGATTCCATCGTTACCCCGGAGTTCTGATAACCATCGCTCTTCATGTCCTTGTCCTCGGTGTAGAATGTGTAGCCGTTGATATCGTACGCCTCATAGGTCATCAGGTTGTGCTCGGCGCCCTATGACAAGGCGAATATGAGTTGTTCTTCCGCAGAAGAATCCTCATGTAAAGGGTACGACAGAAGCTTCTGCTTGAACCAACGCGTGAAACATGAGTTGTGCTCTTTGATTATATCTCCGTCCGTCCTCTCTTGGCCTCGGTCATTGTACGTCTTCTCAATAAAGGTTTTGTGCTCTACCACCCAAGGATCGACCATGTCTATGTGTTGTAGCGCGACTAGGTTTGCTCTTTCAAAGTCGGCGAGTCAACCCTCGAAGTTGACATGCATTTTGCGGCGACCCTCATGGTGACCCCATCCAGCGAGCCTGCCGAGGTGCCTGTTGACGGGCAGACCAACGGGGTTCGATGCCTAGATAATTCGTGCAGTAGGAGATGCACTCTTCGGTCAAAAAGCGCCTGGCTATGCTTCCCTCTGGACGTGACATGTTGCGAACGTATCCTTTGATGACACCATTCATCCTTTCGAATGGCATCTTGCTGTGCAGGAACGTCGGCCCGAGTTGGATGATATCCTCCACGATATGGACCAGCAGATGCACCATAACATCGAAGAATGCGGGCGGGAAGTACATCTCAAGCTCGCATAGTATCACCACGATCTCTTCCTGTAGCCTTCTGAGTTGCCTCACGCCAACCGACTTCCAAGAGATGACGTCGAAAAAGTTGCATATGCCGAATAACGTTTCACGGACGTGCGCGTCCATGATCCCACGGATTGCAACTGGAAGTATCTGCGTCATCAGCACGTGACAATCGTGAGACTTCATCCCGCTGAACTTCTGCTTCGCTGGGTCTAGGTATCTGCTTATCTTCCCCGCGTAACCGTAAGGAAGTTTTACTCCTACGAGGCAGGTGAAAAACTGCTCGATCTTCTCCTGACTTAGAGTGAAGCACGCGGGAGGGTAGTCATTTCCCGTCTTCTTGGCCTTTTTGCCTTTGCGACGACTTTCTGTGTCCTGCTTCGCCTTATCATCATCATCATTATCATCATTAGCGTGAAGCTCCTGCCTGATGCCCATTTATTTCAAGTCTGCCCTTGCTTTCAGCCCATCTTTGGTCCTCTCTGGCATGTTGAGCAGGGTACCAAGCAGACTCTCGCATACATTCTTCGTGATATGCATGGCATCAAGGTTGTGAGGCACACGGTGGATCTTCCAGTACGGCAAGTCCCAGAAAACAGACCTCGTTTTCCATACCTTCAGCAGCGGCTCTGGCGCCTTTCGCTTCTTTCCCGGCTCTGGCGCCTTTTACTTCTTTCCCGGCAGTGGGCAATCTTTCCAATTTTTCAACAGCACGTCTATTTCCTCGCCGCTCCTCGTACGCGGGCGTCTTCGGGGTTCGGTTTCACCATCGAACAGATCCTTGCGTTTCCTCCACGGGTCATCGTCGTGAAGCCACCTTCCATGTCCCATGAACACGGTTTGTGAAGACCCGGGATCTCTATCTAACTGGCGATACGTTGTGTCATCCATGCACCTAACGCATCCAGAAAATCCGTGGACCACCTGCCCCGCGAGATATCCATAACCGAGATAGTCGTGCACCATCGTGAGCAGTGCGGCTCTCATAGGGAAATATTCTTTCTCTGCGGCGTCCCGCATATTGGCTGGCATTTTCCACAGCGTGTCTAGCTCCTCTTTCAGTAGCCCCAGATACAGATTGATGTCGTCCCCTGGTTGTTTCGGCCCTTCAATTAGCATACTCATGTGAATGTACTTCCTCTTCATGCACAACCAGGGGGAAGGTTGTACATCCACACAAACACAGGCCATGTGCTATGTGTGCTTCTCTCGCTGCCAAACGGATTGACTCCATCGGTGCTCGCACCCAGCACGATGTTCCTTGGATCCTTCCCAAATTATGGGTGTTCGAAGTTCAACGCTTGCCACTGGCTCCCATCCTTAGGGTGACTCAGTATCTTGTCTTTTTTATTTACCTCCGGGTCATTTGTGTCATCTTCTCGCTTCTTCTCCTCCCTATCCGCGTGCCAACGCAGGAGCTTTGCTACCTTAGGGTCCGTGAAATACCGCTACAGACGAGGAGTGATCGGAAAGTACCACACCACTTTTCGAGGAGCTTTCTTCCTCTTCTTGTATCGAGTGACGCCGCACACTGGACATATGGTAGACTCCGCGTGCTCGTCCCGATAAATGATGCAATTGTTCATGCACACATGGTATTTCACGTGCGGTAAATCCAGAGGACACATGACTTTCTTCGCCTCCTCAAAACTGGTCGGGCACTTGTTCCCCTTAGGAAGACGTTCGTGCCAGAATGACATGTTCTCGTCGAAGCATGCGTCGGTCATTTTGTGTTTTACCTTCATCTCCAGAGCCATGAGCGTTACTTTCAGGCGGGTATCCTCGGGTCTGCATCCTTCATATAATGGAGTAACCGCGTCTATCTCCAGTTGATCCAGCTTGGCTTTCTCTCGGGTGGCAGCTCTTGCGTTATTCGTTTGCTTGAGAAGCAGCTCTTGAATATGAGGGTCCTGCACCCAGCCCATCGATGGTCCATCGTGATCTGCTCCGCCGGCATCTTCATCTTCATGATCATGCCCTTCGTCTGCTCCGACATCTTCCTCATCATCATGTCCGGCATCTTCTACATGATGAATGTGTACAGCATCACCGTCGTGATCGTGTCTTGGAGATTCTTCGTCTTCTGGCCCGCCCGAGCCGTGGTGGTTGTCTTGCTGCCCTTCCTCATTTCTTGCCCGGCCCCCATGGACAACTTCATAGTCATCTTCATCACCTTGCCACCGATAGCCATCCATGAAACCACGCAAGAGCAGGTGGTCCCGCACCTGCCCGGAATCCGGGTCCGCAATAAGGCTCTTCAGCTTGCATCTTCGACACGGACATCTTATCTCCGTCTCGTTCTTTTGAAGCATCTCGGCCTTCGCGGAGCTCAAAAACCTATTCACGATGCCTTCGGTCATCGTGCGGACCATGGTCGCCTGTGGGGTAGAGCAAAATGATAATTTAGAACCAAGAAAAAATTTGGCATGACTTCCCCTAAAAATAGGACCAAAAAGAATGCATAGTGCCAAAATTCTCGCCGAAACGGAAATGAATCAACATTCCGGCAAAATATTGGCAACTATCGCATTTCAAATACCGGTACCTGCAAACACAAACATATATGCAACACCACAAACATATGCAACACCACAAACATACATAGATCTAGCTAGGCCATAAAAAAATGCATGTGCACGTTGTTGGAGCGAGTTAGGGAGAAAAAAAGTAGATCTACAACATGAAGATAGCTTTTCCCTTACTTACCTATAAAAAAGGTAATTTCACCACTTAATTTTGATGAATATATGGTGCAGATGAGGTGAGGAGGAGGAGGCAGCCGACAAGCTTGGAGGAGGTGGAGGGAATGAAGTGGGGAAAGTGAGTGTGTAGGTGTGGCTGTCCAAAATATCTAGCTAGTCCCAGGTTACTAATGGCGCACCACACAGCCATGCGCCATTAGTAACCCAACATACTAATGGCGCACCTCCTGGCCGTGCGCCATTAGTAGTTTTGTAAAAAAAGTAATATATATATATATATATATATATATATATATATGGTGCACCGTGGCATAGTAGTTTTGCAACGGTGCGCCATTAGCAGTTTTGTAAAAAAAAGAATAAAAAAATACAGTAGTGGCGCACTCCATGGCTGGTGCGCCATTACTAGTTAGTACTACTAATGGCGCACTTTTTCAGGATGCGCCATTAGTATGTTTAGAAAAATGAAAAAAAATTGTTACTTGTGGCGCACCTTGTGCCTGGTGCGCCACTAGTGTCTTCTACACTAATGACACGTCACCACATGATGCGCCATTAGTATATAGTAGTGGCGCACCACTTCTCTGGTGCGTCATTAGTGTCAATTTCATCTATAGCCCTTTTCCTAGTAGTACTAGTACCCACCATAATAATAATCTCACGACAGACAGAATAATCACAGCGGGTAAGACTATCGAAACTGTTTGTTTGATCAGCTAGCTAGCTAGCTGTTTATGCTATGGAGATGTTAATTTAGCATAGTAGTCTGTAATTTGGACATGCGAATCACAGTGGTAAATTAGTTTGGTTCAAACTGGCAGTACTGAAATGGCTGGGAGTCGTTGATCTGTGAACGTACCCGTCCTTGGACCTCGAGATGAGCTCTGGCGTGACGGCGGCATCCACGATGATCTGGAGCTCCTCGTACTGCCTGTCGTTGACTACGATGGCCTGGATGCTGCGCAGCAGCGCTTGGAACACCGCATGCCCCTGCCTGCTCCCCATGATCGCGTCCCCGCACTGCGTGAACCCGTGGAGCACCATCTTGTGCATCTCCTCGTCGCCACACCCACATCCACACGGGCTCAATCTCGTGCCCCTGCTGCTGTTGCTGCTGCGGTGGCGGCGGCACGGGCTGAATCGCGCACCCCTGCTGCTGCGGCGGCCGCGGGGACGACGACGACGAGGCCTCCCCGTGGCTGGCAGCGCGGCCACCGGCGTGGGAGGGCGCGGGGAGCGACGGCTTGCTCGGATCCATGGCTTGTACTAGTTGCGATTGCTCTTTGGATTCGGATGGCTGGGATTGGGGAAATGGAGATTGAATGAATTGGACGAGAGCTTGCACTGTGTGTTTGTTTATATAGTGGAGGAAGAGACGCGGCGGCCGAGAAAAGGACACCCGGCCGATTTACACGGGGAGGGGCCAGCTGGCACGCCACCCTACCAACTGAAGTTCGTTATTAATTAAAGTTCGTTCGTTAAGATCTGATCGTAGGAGTATTTCTTTAATTGTTTCGTTATGTATTGCTGGCGCATTCACTGCATGGAAGATCAGTTCAGTCTCGGTAAACATTTGGGTACTCACCGAAAAGCAATTCGACTCTAGTAATTTTTAATGCACTTGACCATGCTCTCCATCTTGGTTAGAAGTACCACGCAATTAAGTTGAGATGATGAAAGATGGTATATGGAGATTGGGAGGTTTTACTCCCTCCGTTCCGAATTACTCCCTCCGTTCGGAATTACTTTTCACAGAAATGAATATATCTAAATATATTTTAGTTTTAGATACATCTATATTCGAGACAAGTAATTCCGAACGGAGGGAGTACTTGTCTTAGATTTGTTTAGATACGGAGGTATCTAGCACTAAAATGAGTCTAGATACATCCGTATCTAGACAAATCCAAGACAAATAATTCGGAACGGAGGGAGTATATTATAGGAGCGCTTGATAAATGGCCCTTCCAATCTCTCACGAGCGGTTCCTTCCTCTCCTCCCTGTAAGGCGAAAGGAGTGCGACCCGGTTTTCTCTTTCATCTGCCGGCGAGGCCGTGGGCTCTCTCCCCCTCCACCGCTCCGGCGATGGATGGGAGAGGGGACCCCGGTCCTTCTCCTCGATTGAGTAGTTAGGATTTAGATATGTTTTTCCCTCGTCGTCGTTTGGATGGCAGCGACCTCGGCAGTTGGAATAAAATTTCCCCGATCCCGGCTCCATCTTGACGGTGCCATGGCAATGAGGTCGACGGATTCGTGGGAATTTGTCTTCTGTTATTCTTTTGGTGCAACGGATCTGTTCTCCTTTAGTGGGCTCGTGGTGCATGGTTGCCCTAAGTGGCACCATTCATTTGTGTTAGAAGGCTATGATCCAAGAACTGGGATGGTGGTCCATGGATGATGGTTCATGTGTTGTGCCTCGACGATGTCGATGGCAAGCAGTGGTTCCAGGATGCGAGGAGTACAGGGATATGTCCCCCGGTCGATGCGCCACAGTGACTTCGGCTCCGCCAACGGTGATCCTCTCAATCGGCTCACAAAGCCCAAACTGGCAATGGAACTTCCTCAACTCCGACAATGGCATGTGGCGAAGACAGCAATTACGGTGATTTCTAGGAACTTTCTTGTAGTTTCTATTTACTGGGGGGGATTTTCTGCAATTTTTTTGGACTCATACCTTTCTTCGCTCTCTCTGGGTGATTCCATGTGTGTGCATTGTATCGCGACTTGTGATGAATGAATCAGTGAATATCTTTAAAAAAATTGTTAGTTCTGTTGGAGGCAATTAAGTCACGTCGCCCATATTTTTAGTATTGCTTGAATCTACATCATCATCTCTTTTGTTTTCGGCTACGGAAAAGGCATGCTTCTTCGTCAACACTTCTAAAAGCTCATCAAAGCAGCTCAAACATAATAAAAATTACGTCAAGATTCTGAGGCCACCAAACGACCACTACTACTGTCAGAACGAGCCATTGTGGCCGCTTCCCTACCGAAGCATGCTTGACATTGTCGATTACAGCTAGGAAGTCTTCGAGCCAAAGTTGTCGCTATTGAACCCTTGCGTGGATATGAAGCACCTGACACCAAATCTTGTCATATGATGAGAAACCCTAACCTCACCGCCTCAAAAAAACGGCATGAGTCTACACTAGAGCTCTAGGAAGACAAACTCAAAGAAGAAGCGCCGCCATCCGCCCGTCAAAGTCCCAAAGTTCAGGCAACATGGCTTAATTCAAATAAACACATCGTTATAGGGAGTAGTCATCTACGTAAATACTCCCTCCATCCCATAATATAAGAGCGGTTTTGACACTACAGTAGACAGTGTCTACTGTAGTGTCAAAACCGCTCTTATATTATGGGATGGAGGGACACTAGTGTAAAACACACACTTATACACTAGTGTCAAGAACGCTCTTATATTATGGGACGGAGGGGGTAGATTATAAGACGATGTTTCCTTTCCCGCTACTCATGTGGGAGTCTAGGTGCTTATGCAAATTTACCTGGCTTCATAATTTGATTTATTTTCTCTCATCAATTTTACTTCTATAAACTATAATGGATGCTTGGATGATGTACATGATTTTTTTATTTACTTCTAGCATAAACTTTGTCGCTAAAGTCTTGCATGTATTATTTTCCCCATGTTTTAATGCTTTTTCGGCCCTTTTATCTGAAAATAACTAGACAACTAACTTCTACATATATTCAATGCAAGAGCACATTCACTCACAAAAAAAGAGTGCGAGAATTCATGCCCTTGTTTAGGCAAAAACAATTTATAATTGTTCGTTTTGGAATAATAGGTGAGGTCACGGGTCTTGGTATATATACTATGCAAATTTCTAGACTGTTAGCCAGTTGGTACACAACAAATTAGTTTCTTACTATTATCATGTTCAAAAACGTTCAGTTGATTGAAAATGCAAACAAAACCAGTCTACTAAATTAAGTTGGCCAATAAAAAAAATATGCGTACCACAAACTAACTTGTATATTACAAGTACACATTTTTTTGAAAATGGAGATTTAACCCCGGCCTCTACATCATAATGATGCATGCAGACATCTTATTAAAAGTTCATAAAGTAGCACAAAGTCATAAAAGTATTACAGCTCGCAAGCGAAGAAACGCAAATGAAAAAGAGAAAAGTACATGCTGGCAATCACAACCGGGCCGATAATGTGTATGATAAGACCCCTAGAGTCCTATCCTGCTATGTGACCGCCATCCGAACCGGTTGAAAATAATCTGTGCTATCATCTCTCATTGATTGCATCCTGTAACCAAAGGCTCCCTGGAGTCCATATGAGTGAGTAAGGACCACGTACGGATCTAAGCAGTAGCTCTGAAGATTACCTGGAAGAAAGTTACATTGTATTGTCTGTTAAAAATAAAATCATTCCGAAAGTTCCATATAGCCCACAAAAGCGCACATATTCCAATCTGAATACGAGCCGCAATAGTATGTTCAACTCCAGCTAACCACTGGCGGAGCGTTGTAGGGACAATTCCGGGCTGTGGCCACCCCTTCCAAAAGCCCAAATATCTTTTTATAGGACTCACAGCCCATCTCGTGGCCCAGTAGCAGCGGAAACTGAGAGGCCCAGGCGCCGAGCGCTACCTGAACGATCGTGAGCGCGTCACGTGGGAGCAGCCGCCCCATCCCTGTTCTGTTCGCCTGTTCCCCCTCCGCACTCCACTGCTCCTCACCTCCTCCACACTGCTCCTCCGGTCGCCCCCATGGGCCATGGTGACTTCTGCCGCTACTGCTCCTCGCCTCCTCCCCTGACTGGCTAGGTATTCTTCCTCCTTGGATCCTCCCATCTCCACTAGTCCCCTACTTCCCCGGCTCCCTGATAAACTACGTGAGTCCCCTCCCAATCCAATCCCTAAATCCCCATCTACTTATTGTGTATGCTCACTGTTTTCTCCTAAATCCTTTCTGAATTCCAGCAGTGCAAGTGGATCTGCAGCCTATAGCAACAAATTCGTGGGGGTTGCCAAATTTGTGGGGGATCTGCAGCCTAACAGGGTATGTTATGTGTGGATCTTAATTTTTGCAGTTCTATCTTGCAAAGTTAATTGGAGACCATCTTAAATTCTTGATTTTAGATTGCTAGAATAAGTAGATTAGTTCCAGTTAAAGAACAAATGTGGAATTATGATTTTTCAGCTGATGAAAATTTGTTTGCAAATTCCAATTTAGGCAGCAATGGGCAGAAACAGAGCAACAACTATGCATTCATTTTTCCAAAGAAAAAAGAGATGACACATCTGTTGAAGTTGAAGGTCTTTTGCCTCTTGAACCTCTACCATTGGCATTGCTTGAACAAGAGTATCATACTGAGAATGAAGAACAACATCAAACTGAAAATAAAGAAGTAGAATAGCTAAGTGAAAATGATGAACGACTAACAAATGAGCCTATCATATTTCGAGGTGTCGATTTCTTGCAGAGAGATCCTGCATTGCGACCACAAATTTGGCAATATCCACCTAATGTGAGAGATGAAGTGCGAAGAGCATACATGCAACTAGGTCCTATGCAGTCAAAACTGAATGAGTACAAACCTTCTGGAAAACCTGGGCATCAACGGCGTTTCCAATTCAGTTGGTTCAAGGATTTTCCATCATGGTTAGAATATTCTACTAGCAGCCATTGTGCTTATTATTTTTACTGCTTCCTAGGCAACAAAAACATCAAGAAACGAAGTGGTTTTGATGTGTTTTCTGCTCATGGCTTCGACCATTGGAAAAAAGTTAAAAATGGAGAAAGGTGTGCATTCTTGGCTCATGTTGGATGTAGTCCTTGTTCACACCACAACAATACAGTGAGATATTGTCATGCTATCTTGGATCAACCAAACTACATAGTAAACGTTATGGAGGTTCAAGACAACAAGGAGAAAGAGAGAGATACTTTGCAGTTAAGAACATCAATTGCAGTTGTGAAGTGGCTCACCTTCCAGTCTTGTGCTTTCAGAGGCCATGATGAGACACCCGAGTCAAGAAATCGAGGGAACTTCATTGAATTGATAAAGCTTCTCGCAGAATTCAATCCCGAAATTGCAGTTGTAGTTTTAGAGAATTCTCCTAGGTGTAGCAAATACACATCCCATCAAATTCAATAGGAGATATTGAGTATTTATGCACTGAAGGTTAGGCGGTATATCCGCCAAGAGATTGGTGATTCAAAATTCTCTATTCTAGTGGATGAAACATGTGATGCTTCTAAAAGAGAGCAAATGGCAGTAGTGTGCAGATTCCCCGATAAAGAAGGTTTGTTACAAGAACGCTTCTTTGATCTGATACATGTAAAGAACACCAAAGCACTAACATTAAAGGAAGAGTTGTCTGCTTTATTGTCCAATAATGGCTTTGATGTTCAAAATTTGCGTGGCCAAGGATATGATGGGGCTAGCAACATGAAGAGTGAGTTCAATGGATTACAAGCACTTTTCCTCAAAGATTGTTTGTATGCTTATTATGTACACTGCTATGCACATCGCCTGCAACTTGCCCTTGTTGCTGTAGCAAGAGATGTTGTTCCTATTAGCAAATTTTTCCAGAAACTTCTCTACATCATAAACATTGTTGACTCATCGTCAAAGCGACATGATGCCCAAGTTGTTGAGATTGCATGTCTACTTGCAATTGATCAGATTGAGACAAGCAAAGGGGGGAATCAGATCAAAGCATTAAAGCGTCCAGGAGACACTCGATGGGGGTCACGCTTGGGTTCTATATCTAGCCTTATGGATATGTTCAATGCAGTAAGTTCTACTCTACAAACTATAGCTTCTGATGCTTCTGATGGTACACACCGAGCTGATGCAGATACTGCTTACAACTACTTGATCGATTTTGAGTTTGTGTTTGGCCTATGTATGATGAGAGAGATATTGGAGATCAGTGAAGAGCTTGGAAAAGCTTTGCAAAAGAAAAGACAAGGTATAGTGAATGCTATTCATTTACTTTCATCCACAAAGGCCCTTCTAGTAAAACTGAGATCAGATAATGGTTGGGATGATTTTTTTACTACCATTGTTGATTTTTGCATGGATCATGGCATTGAGATTCCTGATATGGATGAGCCATATTGGGGGTCATGCTCGTCGTCAAGCTGATAATTTTACTAAAGAGCATTATTTCCGAGCGGAGATATTTCGAGCAACGTTGAACAGCCAATTGAATGAGTTAAATTTGAAATTCAACGAAAAAGTGATGGGTCTTTTATCTGTTAGTGTCACTCTAATACCAAAAAATAGGTTTGCATGTTTCAATGCTAAAGACATATGCAAAATGGTTGAGAAGTTCTATCTGGCAGATTTTACACATCAAGAGCTAATTGCATTGGAGCGTCAATTTAACCATTTTGCTTCAGATGCTTCTAATAATGAAGATCTAAAGAAGCCAACAACTTTGATTGCACTTTGTAGATGCCTTTTTGTGACAGGACGGTATAGGATCTATAACATGGTTGATAGGTTGATTCGTTTTCTTATCACTCTTCCGGTTTCCACTACTAGTGTTGAGCGTGCATTCTCTAGCTTGAAGATTATCAAGACAAGGCTGCACAACACAATGGAAGATGAGTACCTCGCCAATAGCTTGCTTATACAGGTTGAACGGGAACTTGCAACAAAATTCAACTTTGAAGATATAATTGCTGATTTTAAAGATCGGAAGAAGAGGAGAGCAAATCTTGAGTGAATCACGTACTCCATGTTGTCTAACTATCCACGTTTGACTCGTCTTTTGCTAAATGGTTAGGAGGTTGCTAAATGCCTAAATATGCTTGGGTGCTCTTAGACTGCTATGTTTTGTAAACATCTTTTATATATACATATATATATATACAGCCCGTCTATTCTGATAATATTATCAGAATAGTTATTCTGATAACACTTCCGCACTGCATGCTCAACGCGAGGGCACTGCACTTTCTTTAGCAAGAGCACTGCATTACAGAGACTAGTGAACTTCGTGTCAGAAAAACCTACGCGTAGTGTTTTTTCGGAACTGTTTTCGCTCTAATTTTTTAACCGCTTATCGAAACGAGGCGTGTAATATACCGTTGGAAAGCTACGGATTAGACACAACTTTTCCATGTTGAACACTTTTCGAGATTCCCCGCGGTTTAAGAGCAGTTTCAAAAATGGTGTGGCCCACAAAGAGTGGCAGCGAGCGTTTTTCGCTTTTTTTCTAAACCGCTCGTCGGAATGAGGCAAATGATACACCGTTGGATAGATATCGTTGAGGCGCATCTTTTTGATAACTATTGTTTTCTCTAATTCATTATGGTTTAAGAGAAGTTTCAAATTTACTAAATCGCGGAATTCTGTTTTTCAAATTTTTGGTACTGTTTTCGCTCCAGTTTTTTAACCGTTTGTCGAAATAAGGCGTGTAATATACCGTTGAAAAGCTATGGACGAGGCGCAACTTTCATATGTTGAAATGTTTTTGAGATTCCTTATGGTTTTAAGTTAATTTTGAAAATCATGCGGCGGACGACGAGTGGCAGCGGCCGTTTTTCGCAAAAGTTTTCAAACCGCTGATCGGAATGATTCAAACGATACGCCGTTGGAAAGATATCGACGAGGCACAACTTTTTCATATAGAACACTCTCTGTAATTCTTTACGGTTTAAGAGGAATTTCAAATTTACCGAAATGCGGACACTTTGTTTTTCGCGACACCCAAATCGACGTGAGTACTTCATCCGACTAAAAACCGGACTGCATCAGACGAAAAACCGCACTGCATCAGACGTGTAAGAGAACTGCATGGTTTCTTTTATTCAAACGTAATTTTTTGTAGGACGAGAAAATAGAGTGCACTTCATATCGGGTGTAAATGAACCACAACACTATCAAGAAGTGATTCGCATTACTTTTTTTCGCTTTCGTAACAATTTTTTGCACTTACGGGATGAACAACATCATACGGCCGACCGCACTGCTTCAGAATGAAAACCGCACTGCATCGGACGGGCAATTGAACTTCGTATTGTTTTAAATCCATTTTTAAATGGATTGCACGAAAAGTCCTTCGTAGTAGACTTTTTTCAAGACTAAAGCGCACTGCATTTGCATGTGATTTTAAAGGCATTTTGTTTAAATGGAGTGTACTGAAAACTCCTTCCTATTGGACATTTTTTAGACCCAAAATGCACTACATTTGCATGTTTTGTAAAAGATTTTTCTTTGAAATGGACCGTACTGAAGAGTCCTTCATAGTGTACTTTCTTTGTAGACAAGAGTGCACTGCATTTGCATGTTTTCTAAATTCATTTTGTTTGAAAAGAAGTGAACCTCTCACAGGATTTTCCTTTTCTCCTTTTTTCACAAAGTGAACCGCCAACCACCACAAAATGAATCACATCATATTTCTTCTTGAAGTATATAACATGAAAAATAACTGCATTGCAATGCCTCACCTGCCGGACCGTAAGAATCCCAGCAACGAGCTGCACACCCACAACCACATAACTGCACACAAGAAGGGAAGTGTAGTGCAAGAAACAGTAATGTGATCCACAAGAAGATCAAAACAGTGAACATCATCAACGGTTTTTTACACAGTGAACCAGCCAGGTTCTCATAATGGACTTCATCTCTTTTAGATATTTTTAACGTGAATCTTTTTCAAGGTAGCCTCGACCACAAACAGAAGATACATAATGGAACTGCATTTTTATTTTCCTTTTTTGCCTTTTTCTAATTTAGCAAAACCCCGGAGCCCTGAACTGCAAGCCCAAGTTTCTGACCCGTGCGAGGTGCACAAACGCTACAGCACCAAAAGTTGCAGCAGTGAAACGGAAGCCCATCCTCGCCGTCACTCGCATTTTTGTGGTGGGCTGTGTTGCTGCCGTCATCCCCAACACGTCCACAAACTGCATCCACAGGAGTACTGAGCCGCATCTAATGCGAATGAGCCGCACGTCCGTGGTCGCCGTACTGCACGGAAGCTTCTGAACCGCACTGCACCCAAAACAAGTCATCATTTTTTCTGAAAAACACTAGAAAATGCTTCTGAATAGTAACAAACCTGGTTTGGGATTCAGACGGCGAACGGCACGGCATCATCGTCCGTACTGCATGCTCGCATCGTCCAGAGCTAAACGACGATATGTAGTGAAGTGCAGTGCACTTTTGGGATCCCTCATGAGCAAAATAAACTGAACTTCACTGCAGTGCTAGAAAATACACAAGAACTCGCGGACTAACCTTCGCGAGCGAACTAAACTGAACTTCCGTGTGCTGCTAGAAAAAGATGCAGAACGGATCCTACCGAGGTCCCACTAAACACACAAAAAATTTCGTTAGTTCACACATGTGACTGATCGCTCATGGATTTTATGGTAAAAACCAGCACTTGAAAACAGGCACCGTCCTTTTACCAAAGTCGGCAGGATCGGCCCATTTCTTCCCTGCAAGAAAAACGACGTGCAAACATACATAAAGGGAACAGGGTAAAAATCAGGAGCATTCAACATATCTCTGTTGTCAACCGAATACGATGGGTCTCTCTGACAGTAACTCATTCTCCGTCTAACAACTCAGCTACTAACTAAAATCAAAATGCGCTCCACCAATCGGCTCTCGGCAGCGTGCAACGAGCTAATGATGGCGACCATCTCTTAGGGCCGAGCAGAAGGTAGCCAGCTAGCAAAATTACAAAAATAGAAGAGACTAGTGACTGCAACTAAAGGCAGGCGGTGACATGATTCAGCTAGAGAACTAAACTGAAAAAGATGCAGAACGGATCCTCCCGAACAACACTAAGGTGGTAGTGATGTAGTTGAGCACGACCTGTGCACGCCGGTGAGGCGATCTGCAGGTGGTGGAGCGCTGGGCTGCAGTGCAGCGGTTTGTGCACTGCACCAGAAAGGACGGATCAGGTCGGAGTTACAGATGGGGCGAGCGGAGCAGCCCAGACGGCGGAGGGGAGTTGGCTGGCCTAATCCGGCATTTTGCGGGTAACAGCGAGGGGTTGTGGCCTCCGGCGCTGCGCCCGTACGGAGTGGTTGAGGGCGGCCGACCGAGGATCCAGGGGGAGGGGGCGAGGCACATGGAATGGAGATCGGCGTGGGAGGCGAGATCCGGGGCACGGTTTGTGGTGGCCGGCGCCACCACCCACGGATCTGCGGTCGGTGGAAGCGAATGGAGGTGGCGACGGGTTGAGGGAGGGAGGCGGCGCTCCGATGATGCTGGGCAGCGGCCGAGGAACTACGGCCGGAGAAGGTGGGGAAAGGTGGAGTTGCTGCTCGGGTGGGTGCCCCTCACCGGAGAAGGTGGGAAGGATGGGGGGGACAGCTCCAGATGGGGTGGGCCGTGCGGGAGAAGGTGGGAAGGTTGGTGCGGCAGCACGGGTGGGACGCCGCGCCGGGGAAGGTGCCGCGCGGCAGTGGGTTGGTGGATCGGGGGATGTGGGAGGAAGGTGGAGGGGTCGAGGGAGGAGTGGGGGAAATGGGCCGGTGGGGTGGGTTCTTTTTTTTGGTGCCTGCAATTCACGTCGGGTCGGTTCAGTGGTTTAGGCGGGTGTTATCAGAATAAGGTGTTGTTATTAGAATAAGACTCTTAAGGGTGTTATCATAATAGACCCACCCTATATATATATATGCATATTCTCTAATGATTCTAACCAGATACATACATGAACTTGCACTTTCTTGCTGTTACTTGCTACTTTTTTCATAAATCTGAACCAGTTGCCCCCCCCTCATTTTTGCTTCACGCTCCGCCACTGCAGCTAACCACGTTCCGAACAACGACTCAATGTCAACGGGAGGGTTAATGTTGAAGGCTATATGAATCATTCTCCAAAGCAATTTGGAGAGTGGGCATTCAATGAATAAATGTTGTATTGTTTCATCATGATCACAAAAACAACAACGTGAACTACCTACCCAACGCCTCTTAATTAAGTTGTCTTTGGTGAGAATAACTTGCGTGTGGACAAACCACATAAAGATTTTTATACGCAAGGGAACCTTAATCCTCCATATATGCAACGATCTTGAGATTGGGCCAGAATTAATCAAATCCATAGAAAATGATTTCACCGAAAAAATCCCATTTTTAGCTAATTTCCATTGCGTTGAATCTAGCTGGTCGGAGGGTTGAAAGTCTATCAATCTCCGAACCAGGTGCATCCAAGCTGTCCATCGCTCACCAATTAGCGCACGTCTGAACTGGATATTCAAGGGAATCATTTGAAAAATTATACCTACGTAATCCTCCTTACATTGCAGGTGAGAATATGCAGGTGGTGTATATTAAAGAGAAAATTCCCTAAATGCATGGTATGAGGTAGGTGGCCTCGGATGTCGACGATGATGGGGTTCACGCTTGACGACACAATGGGTGATACTTAATCTAAAGGAAGGTGACACACGACGGGGAGTGAGTTAGGCTAGAAGGTAAGGGCGGCGGCGGGTTAAAATCGAATGATGGGTACGGGGAAAGAGGCGGCATCGGACGGGACGAGTCAGTGTGTGTGGCGGCCATTGTGGGGATGCGAACGACAATGGAAAGAGTCGATGGAGAGAAGGACTACCCGTTGAATCAGTAGTTTAAGGATTTTGACTAGTCTCTTGTGTCTTGCAAAAAGACGTTGTTGCATGGAAGAAAACAAAGTTAGGATAACAAGTGTGAGAACTATGGCGCAATCGTAATCGGTCAAGTGCGGCATACCGGATGGGTCTGTTCGCATCAATTGGTGTGTTTGGCTCCGTATTTACGCTGGTGCTCCATTAAATCTGTCCTAGCAGACGGATTTGAGGAGGATCATCGGAGCCTGGCAGACTGACTCCAAGAAGAAACGTCGACACCTATCCGAGCTACGCCCAAGAATGCTTAGGTGATATATTGAATTGTGGTGTATATGGTGGCGACAATACAACGGATTTGATGGTATCTTTTTTTGAATGGTCACCGGGGGGGGGGGGGGGCGAATCCCCACCTGAATTTTTTTCATTCATAGTTGCCTATGAGGCTTACAGCCTCTACAAGATGGGTTCAAATGAACCAGAATTAACAGGGCTACATGAGAGAAGAAGGAAAAGAAAACACACACACACACACACACCAAACAACACATAAGAGGAAGAGAAGGGAGTCACTCCAAGAACCCTCGGAGACAGCTGATTGATGAGAAAGCTCATCACGACCCAAGCACAGCGATCACAAGGGTAGAGCTCGCAGGGCATGACAGCGGGAGGGACAACCCAGCTTGAAGCATCGCCGGAGTAATCGAACGACCTTGGTCAACCGAGACCCAGTCTCGACACTGCACCATCGACGTAATTGAAAGGCAACGCACATCCGAGACCACACAACGCGCCGACACCACCTGTGTCGTGGGTGTGGTCGAAGGGTTGCGCGCGGCCGAGACGACGCCACGACGCCTGTGTGCCACTGCTGGAGTCGAAGGGCATCACAATGCAGAGACACACCATAGAGCCCGGTTGCATGGACCACCCTCACCGCACGTGGTGGTCGCCGGCGTAGTCGAAAGGCAAGGCACCACCGAGGGCAACCCCAACCCCACCTGGGTTCGATATACCCGAAGGGTAGGCTGGCCGAGAGCACGCGCATAGACCACCAACACCAGACACGCCATAGAGCTCCGACTAGGATCCGAACGCATGAGCCTAGCAGCCGGCAAGGAGAAACCACCACCACCACTGCCACGGTTCACCTCGCATCGAAGAGAAAACCGCATCCATGGCCGCCATCTGCAAAACCATGGGGCACACCAGTACAGACGAAAACAACGCCCTCTGCACTGGTGGCGAGACAGAGGAGGCTCAACACCCAGCCACAACGGCCCCCCTCGTAGGGAGCGCGTCGCCACCATGGTCGCCATCTGCGAAACCATGGCACTAGCCAGCCCCAACGGCACCCCTGCTGCAAGTTGATGGCCGAGCAAAGAGGCAGCACAACTCGCGGACACCATCGACCAACAAAGGCCGGCATACAGCCGGTGCCCACCTCACACGCCCGGCACCACACCGGCCAGCAAGACGGACCGGCCCAGATCCCCCAACCAACGACCAATCCGGGTTGTGAACCTATCGGATCTGACGCTATAACGCCGGATCCGCGCACCCCGCGGGAGCATCAGGCGACAAACTGGGTGGAGGAGGGAGGGAGTGGGGGAGGTTGTCAGACCACACCGAGCTTGGCCACCGCACCACGCGGCCGCCAGATCGTGGACGAGAGCACTGGATCCGAAGACGCCCGAGGCAGCCCGGCGAACCTCCCACCGACGAGCACCAGGGCGCCACCCAGGCACCCCCTGCCCGCAGCACACGCTGCTCCACAGCCCATGCCAGCCACCGCCGCCGTCTCCCACCACCTCAAAGCTCGAGGACGCGCGCCGGAGTAGCGCGGCACCGTCGGCCACCACCCGAGCCCCCTGCTCGATGGGGCACAGCCCTGAGCGTCACGGCCCGCCGCCGCCAGATCCATGGGGGCTTTGCCCGGCGGAAGCCATAGGCGGCGGCAGGAGGGAAGGAGAAGCTGGGGGGAGAAGTGTGCGCGGGGAGGAGTAGCGCCGCCCGAGCCGCCCTGGGAGGACGACGGGGGGGGGGGATTTGATGGTATCTCGTGTTGGTTTATCAAGGATTGAGCTTAAGTTCATGGGGCGTGCCAAGACTTAATAGCCTGACCGACCTTGCATGGAGCCTGCAGTGGCGGGAACGACATGACGAGGGATAATGTGGCTTCTCTTGGGATGGAGCCATCCCCGATTGGGGTGGTCATGATTGTCTGTTCATCGCCAGACACAACGACGGTACCCTCATAAGTTGAGATGATGAGATGTGATGATCCTGGTTGGATCTTTTGCCCGACCGGAGAGCGACGATTTAAATATTTACAGTACGAGAGATTAATTCATTGAGCAGGTATCTTGGATAAACATCTTGGATCTTTGGTTTACCATTTTTTTAGGGGAAATATTTGGTATATCATGACAGACAAGGTAAGTAGCTCAACTTTTGTGGGTGAAGTGTGCAACCTCATCAAAGTGCAAAACTATTTGAATAATGGTGTGAATGGTCGTAAGCTAGTGTTGGAAACGAGAGTTTGGCAATGCTTCACGATGTATTGATCGGTGCAAAGCGCACGTATATATGGAGTACAAGGTGGGCCACAACCTCAACTATACAATGGCTAGGAGGTGGGCCAGGCTATACAATATACATGCACAAAACCATATATTCAACCCCCCCCCCCGCGCAGTCGAAGCGTCGCCAGAGACGCAAAGACTGGACCTGAACTCCTCGAAGACAGAAGTAGGCAGTCATTTTGTCATGACGTCGGCGAACTGTTGTGCCGTCGGGACATGGAGGACCCGGATGCGCCCAAGAGCCACCTGCTCACGAACGAAGTGTATATCGAGCTCAATATGCTTCGTTCGTCGATGGTGGACCGGGTTGGCGGAGAGGTATACGGCGGATACGTTGTCGCAGTAGATGAGCGTGGCCTTGTGAACATCACAAAGCAACTCCTGGAGCAGCTGACGGAGCCAAGAGCATTCAGCAACGGCATTAGCCACTGCTTGATACTCAGCCTCGACACTCGAGCAGGAGACGGTGGGCTGTCGCTTGGAGGACCAAGAGATCAGGGACGGCCCAAGGTAGACGCAGTACCTCGAGGTGGAGCGCCGTGTGTCCGGACAGCCGGCCCAGTCCGCATTAGAGTAGGCGACGAGGTCGGTGGAGGCGGAGGCCGTCAGCGTAAGTCCCAAGGATTGGGTGTCACGTATGTATCGGAGGATACGCTTCACGAGAGTCCAGTGAGAGTCACGCGGAGCATGCATGTGAAGACAGACCTGCTGAATAGCATACTGCAAGTCGGGGCGCGTTAGGGTCAGGTACTGCAAGGCGCCCACAATGGAGCGGTAGAATGCTGCATCAGATGTAGGCGAACCCTCCAAAGCGGAAACCTTGGCCTTGGTGTCGACGGGCGTGGGATCGGGCTTGCAGTTAAGCATGCCAGCTCAGTCGAGAAGCTCATGGGCATAGCGCTGCTAATGCAGGAAGAACCCATCTGGCCGTCGAACGACCTCAATGCCAAGGAAGTAATGCAGAGGACCCAGATCCTTCAGAGAAAACTCATCACGAAGACGAGCAGTGAGTCGCTGAAGGAGTGCGACAGTGGATGCCGTCAGAATGATGTCATCGACGTACAACAACAAGTAGGTCGTGTCAACTCCGTGATGATACACGAAGAGGGACGCATCAGAGTGAGCCGTTGTAAATCCGAGCGTCTGCAGGAAGGCGGCAATGCACTGGTACCAGGCCCGAGGTGCCTGCTTCAACCCGTAGAGAGAACGGGAGAGCAAGCACACATGATCTGGATGCGTGGCGTCGACGAAGCCGGTGGGCTGCTCACAGAACACCTGCTCAGCCAGGTGGCCATGCAAGAAGGCGTTAGACACGTCCAACTGATGCACATGCCAAGCTCGGGACACGGCTAGCTGGAGCACGGTGCGGATCATGCCCGGTTTAACAACCGGGGCAAATGTGTCGGTGAAGTCCACGCCCGCGCATTGTCGAAAACCCCGAACCACCCAGCAAGCTTTATAGCGCTCGAGAGTGTCATCCGGACGAGTCTTGTGCCGAAAAACACACTTGCCCATGATGATGTTGGCACGGGGCGGCCGAGGGACGAGCTGCCAGGTACGGTTCTGCTGGAGCGCGTCGAACTCTTCCTGCATCGCAGCGAGCCAATGAGGATCCCGAAGGGCGGCTCGAGCTGACGATGGGAGAGGAGATGGCTCAGAGACGGAAGCAGCATGAAGATACTCATCGCTGGGGTACTGCGTGCTCGGTCGAAGAGTGCCAGCCCAAGAGCGAGTCATCGGGCGGGGCAGCGGGTCCGGAGTGGAGACGGGTGACGACGAAGAAGAGCCCGCCTCCTCCGAGACCGCCGCGGCGGGCGAGGCTACCGGCGAGGCCGCAGGCGAGGCCGCGGGCGAGGCCGCCGGAGTGGTCGAGGCCGGGGACGCCAGGGGCGTCACAGGCACCGAGGAAGGTGCGGCCCTTAGGGAAGCCAACCGGGGAGAAACCTGACCCGGGGCGCGGGGGGCACCCTCAAAGCCGGGAGGCGGCCCAAGAGAGGCACGGGAGCGGCCGTCACCGGGAGCGGGCAGAGCCGCAATATCCGAAGGTACATGCTGAAACAGAAAAACAATCTCATCAAAGTAAACGTGTCGTGAAGTGATCACGCGATGTGAGATAGGATCATAACAGTGGTAGCCTTTGGTGTTGGGGGGGGGGGTTAGTCGGGAAAGATGCAGGCCCCAGACCGAGGGGCGAGCTTATGAGGAGCAGTGGAAGCAATGATGGGGTAGCACAGGCAACCGAAAATGCGGAGCTCAGCATAGGAAGGTGGCGTGCCAAACAAGAGGTGATGAGGTGCAAAATTCCCGCGAGGGAGACAAGGACGAATGTTAATGAGAAGTGATGCGGTGGCGAGTGCGTCAGGCCAAAAACGTGGTGGCACGTTGGCGTGAAAGAGGAGGGTGCGAATGCAATCATTGAGAGTGCGAAGCACACGCTCAACGCGGCCGTTTTGTTGCGAAGTGTATGGGCAAGTGAGACGAAAGATCGTGCCGTGTGAGGCGGGAAGGTTGCGGATCACAAGGTTATCGAACTCCTTCCCGTTGTCTGTTTGCAACGCATGAATGAGACGTCCAAACTGCGTGGAGACATAGGAGTAAAAAGCAGTGAGGGTGGCAACAGAGCAACGGGAAGGTCCACACATAGTGTGAAAAATCGTCAAGTATGACAAGGTAATAAAGGTAGCCCATGTTACTTGCAACAGGAGATGTCCAAACATCACTATGAATTTACTCAAACGGGTATGATGCAACATGCGAGGAAGTGCTAAAAGGAAGACGAAACATGTTTGCCGAGATGACAGGCATGACAAGTGTGATCGTCGATCTTATGACACGTGAAGGAAAAACTCCGGAGAATATGACGAAGGGTGGCGGTGTTGGGATGACCGAGACGAGCGTGCCAAAGGTCCACTCCGGCGGAAAGCGCCATGGGTGCAACGACGGAGGAGGTAGAGGAGTGGACCGGGTAGAGCTCGTCGGGGCTGTCACATCGGTGGAGCACCATCCGGGTACGGGCATCCTTAACAGAAAAGCCAAACATGTCAAATTCAACGGTAACAGGATTTTCACGTGTAAGAGAACGAACGGAAACAAGATTTTTAATGATGTCAGGATAGACAAGAACATTAGAAAGATATAATGGCATGGAGTTAGAAGGAAAACCAGCATGGCCGACATGAGTAATAGGCATGGAAGAACCGTCACCCACGGTAATGCGAGCAGCGGTGTGAACGGGGTGAGCGGCGAGAAGGTTACCGGGGTTGGCGGTCATGTGAGCCGTAGCGCCGGTGTCCATATACCAGTCGCCACCGCCAGTGTACTGCTGTGGTGTGGGGGCGGTGTGGAGGGCCGCGAGGAGCGCGGGGTCTCAAGGCGTCGTGGGAGAGCCGGGGCGGACGGCGCCGGCTGAGGCGGGGGCGCCACAAACCCACCGGCCGGAGGCAGCCCATAGACCGCAGAGGGGTCGTAGAGCGGCATGGGCTGGTATGCCTGAGGGGCCGCGTGAAGCGCCTGATGAGCGGACGGGCGGGCGCCGAAGAGGCCCAGAGCGGGGGCACACGGTATAGGCATGGAATATGCGTGCACAACCCCGGTCCAGGGGTTCTGGCCGGCCTGCCAGGGCGCCGGGGGGAGCTGCGGCTGCTGCTGGCGGCCGCCGCGGCCACGGCGCCCCCACGGCGCTGCTGTTGCTGCTCAGCAGGAGGCGGCGGAGGAGCCGACTGCGGCTGCGGGTAGGGGAACCCGGGTGGCGGCGGCGCCGGGAAGGGGCCCGGGGCGGGCCTTGGCGGGGCGAAGGGCGGCGCACCGCCACGAGTACCGGCGGTGAGGGCGGTGTGGGTGGCCCGGGCGCGTGACATCTGCATCCGCTTCTCCTCCAACTTCAGGCAGGCGACGATCTTGGGGAACGTCGGGTTGGTGATGAGGGAAATGTTGGAGGCGGCGTTCCTGAACTCGTCGCTCAGGCCGGCGATGAGGGTGCTGAGGAGGAGCTCGTCGGAGACCTTCTCACGAATGTCACGGAGCTCGTCAACAAGCTTCTTGAGGCGCATGCAGTAATCATCGACAGACGAGTCAAGCTGCTGACACTCAAAAAACTCGCTGTGCAAGAAAACCTTGCGTTGGAGCGCGTTGTCGGTGAAGAGGCCGTTGAGCTTGGTCCAAACGGCGTGAGCATCATCGTCGGCGGAGACCACCGTGTGGAAGAGGTCCTTCGAGATGATGGTGTAGAACCAACGAATGAGGGTGGCGTCGATGGACATCCACTCCTCATCGTCCTCCATGAAGCGGGAATCCATGGTGCCATCGATGTGATCCCGAATGTTGTACTCCCGGAACACAAGGGAGAAGTACGTCTTCCATGCATAGTAGGTGGAGGTGAGTTGGTCGAGAACGACGGGAACCCGAGCGAGGATGTTGAGGTCACGTATGACGACGGGATCGGGGCCTTCGAACGGATTGGTGTGGCGGCTGCAGGTGGTGCCGGAGGAGCCAGGGGAGACTATGGGGAGACGAGGGCGGCGGCGTCACGCGAGAAGCGGCGCGGCGGATGGGAGGCGGCGCGGCGGGTTGGGGGCGGAAGCGGGGCGGCGGTCGCGGCGGCGTGGGGTACACGGCGGCGACGGCGGCGGGGGTGGCGGCGGCACAGGGTTAGGGTTAGGATCTTAGGTATGATACCATGTTGGAAACGAAAGTTTGACAATGCTTCACGATGTATTGATCGGTGCAAAGCCCACGTATATATGGAGTACAAGATTGGCCATAACCTCGACTATACAATGGCTAGGAGGTAGGCTAGGCTATACAATATACATGCACAAAACCATATATTCAACAGCTAGCATGACCAACTTTGCTAGAATTTGAGTTCTTGTTTACAAAATTGTTTTCATGAAAAAGTGGGCTGGTTAAGTACCACGAATATGGTATTATGGGACAAGCCATGTAGAGAATGTTCTTATCTGAAAAATTGCAAGAAAGAAAAGATGCCATGGTGATGGGAGAAGTATGACCGGTAGAATCACTTCGAGATACTACTTTGCTACAATGCAGTTATGTTTGACAGTCCGAGTATTTTAATGGGTGTGTTTGTCGGGCCGTGTTAGTTTAAATCAAAGACAAAGTTTATGGTGCTTTTGCTATTTGACAGTAATATGAAGAAAACCGGTTCATGTTTTTTTATGTGTCTTTGTTTCTGTGTTTTTTGTATCTTGAGTCATTTTTTCCTGTGTATGTGTAAATGTTGGGTGCGATTTTTCTTTTTATGTGTGTTTGTTTCTGTTTTTCTCTATCTTGAGTCATTTTTTATGTGTATGTGTATGTGTAAATGTTGGGTGCGTGTTAGTAACTACTTAGTATATACATATTATAATACAATATATTTCCAAATTATATTGAAGTGTGAAATGTACACTATTATATATTTATGTTTGTATTTATAAAAAGTGCATTTTTCTACAAATTGTGTGCAAGATTTTTAAGCATTTTTTTAGTTTATTTTATGTTTTCTATCTTCTCTAAGGGTAATACCAATGTCACTAATTGATTCTTTTTTAAATACTTCATTTTTTGAGAAAATTTTACTATTAGATGCTTGTTCTTGCATATTATGGAATAGCGTAATTCATGTAGAAATTTCGTGCAAGTTTTGTGATTATTTGTTTCATTTTCTTTCTTTTTAAGTGTCATACCAATGCCATCAATTCATTGTTTTTTCTTAGAAAAACTTTATTTTACTTTTAGTATTGAATTTGTCTTATTATTTATTTATTCTTTCTTCTTAACGGATAATACCACTGCCACTAATTTATTCTTTCTTAAAAAACTTGTTAAAGGCATACAAAATACATACATATATACATTTCAGTTTGATGCAACCGGTATGCAAATCATATTGTTATCTGAAAATCGCGCTACGATATAATTATTTTTGCAAATTGTGCAATAATGCAATTCCTGTGCAAAATATGTTCAATTTTTTAACACGGTGATTCAAGGATTTTTTTTATTTAATTTTTTGGGGTAAAACCAATGACCCTAATTCGTTCTACCTAAGTGAAAACTCACTTGTTGTCATTTAGCTTTGTACTAGTTTTAGTCTCTATTGCCTTTATTATTGTTCGTGAAGTGTTTTTAGTCGGGTTTCCCCTATATCTGTATGTGTGAATATTAGGGGGGGGGGGGTGTAAATATACAAATAAGTAGTATACAATATGTGAGAAAACTATACTAGAGTGCAATTTGTGCAAAATTGCACTATTATGTGCCTATTTTTGCATTCATAAAATTATGCAATTTCAATAAATATTGTGTGCAAAAAAAATCATCATTTGTTTTTAGTATTGTTTTAATTTTCTTTCTCCTTTAATGGTAATAGTAAAGCAGCTAATTAACTCCTTCTTACAGCTATTATACGCTTATTCTTGCATATTATGAAAACGCAATCTGTATGTAAATTATGTGAAATTTTTGTTATTCTGTGTTTTTTTATTTTCTTTCTTCTAGAAGGGTAATACCAATACCACAAATTCATTCTTTCGTAGAAACCTTTATTATTTTGATTTTTTAGTTTTTATTTCTTTTTATTTTTGCTTTAAGAGCAAGACCAATGCCACAAATACATTTTTTTCATAGATTTTTTTTATTATTTTGATCTTTTTAGTTTTTATTTCATTTTTCCTGTTTTAAGGGCAATACCAATGCCACTAATCCATTCATTCTTAGAATTATTTTTTCCAAAAAATCCACTATTATGTGCTTATTCGTGCATATTATAAAAAAATCGTAATTTCTATCTAAATTGTGTGCAAATTTGTTCATTATTTATTAAAAAAATCTTGTAGAAAATGATACCAATATTACTAATTCATTCCATGAACACCCATTTTATGAATCTACTATGTATATTAGTGGTGCCGTTCTTTCCAACTCTCACAGACTACTTCGCTTGCACACACACGTGCGCGCGAACACACTGCGCCGACACACAGCCGCATACACGCACATAGAAAAAGAATAAACATGTATACGCTGAACTATCTAGCTATACTAACACGTAACACTAGTAGTTTGGATATAGCTAGGTGCCAAGGTGCAGTGTCTGCGCTTAAAAAAAAATCGACTGACCCCTACTACTATTTTCAGGCAACTGGCATATAGCCAGGCCCTCTAAAATGTTATAAGACTAGCATTTCATCCTTCAGATAAGCATATTCATGCAAAGGGAGGTAAACTTGGACATTCTTCATGAACCGAGTTTATCCGATACACAGACACACTACACATAGAAGAGAAGAGAACGTTTCTCAATGAAGCCAGATAAGATGGCAAAAGTTCCAGCAACATGCCATATCATATCAGTTACATGAATGCATTGTGATCTAAGACTAAGAATGCAACCAAGTGAGGCAGCTAGCCAGGTCCAGATCCACAACCATGAATATATGCAAGTTATGATGCACACCCATCTATCCAATCGATCGAAAACAACTCCAAGCATGGGGCAACGACAACACATCCGTAGAGGCTAACTGATCAAGAGAAGCTAGTCGCCCAAGTTGGCCAAGTTATCGGCGAGGACCCTCGTGGCGGCCCTCATCAACGGCTGCAACTCTTCTTGTTCCCGGATATGTAGAGGCAGTGCTTGAATCTTGAGCGCCAACCTCCTCGCCTCTGCCGGGTAGTTCTGCAGGTGCATCCTCACAACATGTCAGTACGTATCAAACAGAACAAAGTCGGGCAACGGAGAGACGTATGTGTTGCGTACTTCAGCTAAGATATATAAGAGCTACTTAGTCGAGATGCATGGGAGGGAGGGGAACTTTTGGTTCCTGGGTACATATGTACCCTATATGCAAAAAAAAAATAGTAATTCAACAAAAAGTCAGAAATTTCTAAAAATATTTTTGATAAAAACTTGACCTTCCACTGTACTAGTGAGAAAAGTGACAAAAACATAAAATTCCTCTTTGACTTCTTTTAAAAAAAGACAAATTTCCGGTCAAAATAGCGTGAATAGTGACCTATAGTAGCAAATAAATTTTGTCTTTTTCGCTGTGAAGTCAACATAGTTTTCTTTTTTCTAAAAATGTGTATACTAGTGCGCAAGTAAGTCAACTTTATTCTAAAAATAGTTTCTTAACTATTTTGACTTTTTGTTTAACTATTAAAAATAAATCCCCATATAGGGTACATATGTACCCAGGAACCGTCGGGTATTTCCCTGCACGGGAGACGCTAATGAAAGCTGCAGGGTGGGTACTTACAGTGTTGCCTCCCTGGAGCACCCTGTGGAGGGGCCGGAGCTCCTCGTGCATCACCAGCGCTTGGATGTCTCCTTGGGGCAGGTCAGCAAAAGCCGTGAGCACGATGGGCTGCAGCGCGACCACCGCGTTCTGGAAGCAGCGCTGCAGGACGAACCTCCCGAACCAGTTGTTGGACAGTCTAACGAGGTGCTGCATGAGCCTGGACAGGAGCCGCCGCCTGAAGTCAATCCTGTTCCCGCCGCGGTCGATGAGGCGCTGCACCAAGCGGTGGCTGCATCCATGCAAATTGGGTAAGTAAAATCAGCGATCGAGAAGCACCAAAGAAGCTAGTTGACGCGAGAATTGTGTACCTGTTTCGTCCCATGGCCATTGTTACGGCTCGCTCAACGAGGGCATCCTCGAAAAGCGGGAGCTCGTCGCCTGTCGCGTACCTGAAGCATGTACCCAAGCACGGCACCCCGAACGATGAGTCGAGCTTGTCATCGATGGTGTACATGGCGTGCCTGACCAGAGCCTGAAAGGATTCTAGACCGATCAGTACACGCGCATATCTATGTACTTATTACTGTACAAAATACGGAGCCAAACATGCATATGATGCATCTGTCCATGCATACGATTCAGTGTCACTGTCGCTGATCCCACGTTCCCAGCACAGCACTTACCCTGGTCACCTCGTAACCCATGGTGGTGAAACAGCGGGTAATCAGTTCGTCCCCTCCGACGTTGTCCATCACGCGATCACGCACGAAGTAGTTGACGAGCGCCGTGCACAGGCCGGGGCTCCACGCCACCGCCGTGATGAGCAACATCAGAGAAGCCACCCTGCATCATACGTACAGATGAAGGAAACACAAATTCAGCAACAGTGTTCACCACAATACCATATATACTACTTCGTTTCGTTGTAGTGCCTACCCACGATAATAACAAAAATGCTACACCTACGATAGGAAGACGATCGAAACTGTTTGTTTGATGAGCGCTAGATAGCTGTTTATGCTATAGAGATGTTAATTTGGACATGCAAATCACAATGGTAAATTAGTTTCGATCAAACTGGCAGTAGTACCCGTCGTTGATCAAAATGGCAGTGAGGGAGGGGAGTCGTTGATCTGTGAACGTACCCGTCCTCGGACCTCCAGACGAGCTCTGGCGTGGCGGCTGCTTCCACGATGATATGGAGCTCCTCGTACCGCCTGTCGTCGTCTACGATGATATGGATGCTGCGCAGGAGCGCTTCGAACGCCGCATGCCCTGGCCTGTTCCCCATGATCCAGTGCGCGCACTGCTTGAACCCGTCGAGCACCATCTCGCGCATCTGCTCGTCGCCCACCTCGAGCTGGTGGAGCAGGATTGCCGAGCGCTCCCCGTCCAGGGACATCACCAGCTGATCAAGCGTCATCGGGGACTCGAGCAACTCCGATCGGATCTGCACCAGCCTCCAGCCTTGGTGAGTCGGTGGTGGCGGCTGCAACGGCTGCGGCACGAGCAACGGCGGATGCTGCACGAACTGCGGCTGCTGCGGCCAGGTCGGCGCCGTGGGCCTCTGCTGCGCGACCATGGCGTCAATGTACTGGCTGGCGTTGAAGGTCGGCCCCCACACCGTCGGGCCCAGCGGCAAATGGTAACCGCCGCTCCACCAGTAGGGGTGCTGCTGCGACCAAAACTGCGGGTGCAGCGGCGCGATCGGCCCCGGCACCGGTGGCCCGATGGCGAAGGGAGGCGCGCCCGCACCAGGACCCCAAGCCGGGCTCGGCTGCGGCAGCCACACGTGCTGAATCGCGTACCCCTGCTGCGGTGGCGGCGGCAGGGGCAGAATCCCATCCCCCTGCTGCTGCTGCTGCGGTGGCGGCGGCACGGGCAGAATCCCATACCCCTGCTGCTGCTGCTGCTGCGGTGGCGGCGGCACGGGCTGAATCGCATACCCCTGCTGCGGTGGCGGCGGTTGGGACGACGACGACGAGTCCTCCCTGCGGCCACCGGCGTCGGAGGGCGCGGGGTGGGGCGGCTGCCCGCTCGGATTCATGGGTTGCAGCTTCGGTTGCGGTTGCTCTGGGGTTTCGGATTGGTGGGATTGGGGGATGCGAAATGGAGATTGCTGAATGGATTGGACGAAAGCATTGCCTTGCACCGCGTGTGTTTATATAGTCGAAGAGAGGCGGCGGCCGGGTTGGTGGTGAGAAAAGGACACCCGGCCGATTTACACGGGGGGTGGGACCGGCCAGTTGGCATGCTCGGCACCCTACCAACTGAAGTTCGTTGTTAATTAAAGTTGGTTCAGATCTTTTTTTTTTTGAGAGAACAAGTTGGTTCAGATCTGATCGTATAATTATTGCGTTATGTATTACTGGCGCATTCACCGCCTGAGGATCAGTTCAGATCAGTCTCGGTAACATTAATTTGAATACTCACCGTAAAACATTTCGACTCCACTAATTTTTATAGTTCTGCTGGTTGCAATTAACATTTGGTACTCCCTCTGATTTTTTTAGTCTGCATATAACATTTGGTCTAAGTCAAACTCTGTTAATTTTGACTAAGTTTATAGAAAAAAAAATCAAAATTTACAATATGAAATCAATATTGTTAGATGCATCTAGAAATTAATTTTCATATCATATAATTTTAGTATTGTAGATGTTAATATTTTCTCCTATAAAATTGGTCAAACTTTATAAAATTTGACTTTAACCAAATCTTATATGTAGACTAAAAAGAAACGGAAGGAGTACTTGCTTGAATCTACATCATTGTCTCTTTTGTTTTTGGCTACGTAAAAGGCATGCATCTTCGTCAACACAAAACAACAAGCTTGGTGTGTAATTTAACCCAAAAAATGTTCATCAAAGCAGCTCAAACGTAATAAAAATCACGTCGAGATTATAAGGCCATCGAATGATCACTATCGGAGCGTAAAAACGTAAAAACAAATCGTCGCGGCCGCTTCCCTACCGGAGCCGGCTTGACCTTGTCATGACAGCAGGGAAGTCTTCAAGCCAAAGTTGTCAACGTTGAACCCTTGCATAGATACGAAACATCTGACATCAAATCTCGCCACGTAATGAGAAACCCTAACCTCACTGCCCCAAAAAGACGGCATGGGTCTACGCCAGAGCTCTGTCGACTACATCCAGACGGATGACTCACTAGTAGAAAAACGACTTTTAGTACCGGTTCATAAGGACCTTTAGTACCAGTTCTGGAACCGGCACTAAAGGGTGGGGACTAAAGGCCCCCCCTTTAGTCTCGGTTCAACACGAACCGGGACCAAAGGCCCACCACGTGGCACGAGGCGCGCCGTGGTCTGGGGGATTTTATTTTGAAATAAAGGGAAAAAGCCCGCCTAATGGGCCGGCACGGCCTGCATACGACTAGAAACCCAACCTCTAGTTGGACCAGGATGCAGGCCTGTACGGCCCAGTAGGCCCCACAGGGTAGAAGACTTGCAATAGGCCCACAAAGGCCTGCTTAGAGAGGAGCTCGACACGGTAGGCGTGACGGGGCTTATAAACCGCTGCGAGCTCCTCTCAACTAGCGAGGTGGGACTAAACCTTGTGCAATGCGGGTGGCAGCGCACCACCTTTAGTACCGGTTGGTGGCTCCAACCGGTACTAAGGGGGGGGGGTCTTTAGTACCGATTGGAGCCACCAACCCGTACTAAAGGCCATCACCCCTTTAGTACCGGTTGGAGCCACCAACAGGTACTATAGGTCATAAATGAACCGGGACTAATGCATAGCCATTCGAACCGGGACTAATGGTATCATTAGTGCCGGTTCATTTACAAACCGGGACTAATGTGTCTCACGTAAAGTAGTTTTTCTACTAGTGACTGAAGGACGATCGGAACTCAGAAGACAAAGTCAAAGAAGAAGCGCCATCATCTGTAAGTGCATCTAGTGCCACCCCTAGTTGGTTTTAGAGTATTGACGACAAATCTGGTTGAGGGACTAATGTGTTTATGAGAATTGCAGGATAACATAGGTAGTAGTCCCTCATTGATTCGGTTTACCTACCGGAGATGACCCCTAAAAATGTGTGAAGACATTGAAGACAATGGTGGTCTGTGAAGAGTTTCACATTGAATACTATGACATGAGAAGACATCTTATGAAGACTATGGATTGCGAAGACATAGTTGTTTCATAGTTTTCTTTTCTTCTTTGTTGAGTCATACGAACCACCATATTATTAAGTGGGGTCCAAGTGAACAAAGTTAGAGTGACTGAAGTGATGCTCAACCAACTCCTAAGTCTTCGAGCGAAGACAATGAGAGCAAATCTTATCCAGAGCTGGATGAGTCAGCTTTACCTGTAGCCCAAGTTAAGCTGCCGCGTGTGTTTGAAATCTGACCGTTGGAACACGTGTCAGTTCCTTAGTGACCCAGGGTCATTTCGGACAAATCAGGTCGGGTTGCCTAGTGGCTATAAATAGCCCACCCCTACACCATAAATTGGTGTCTACTCAGAGTTAGTGCACGGCTTTTGTCGTTTGAGAGCAACCCACCTCGAAGCCTTTGAGAGAGAAATCCTTGCGAGGACAAAGCCCTAAACACCCAAAGCCAAAGAGTGTTAGGCATCACTGAAGTCTTTCTGCCTGTGTGATATAAAGACTTATTACACTTGAGGAGTGTGAATCCTCCAGCCGGTTAGGCGTCGCGTTCTGAGCATCCAAGAGTCATTGTGGATCGCCGGTGAACGAAGTTTGTGAAGGTTTGGAAGTCTACCTTGAAGACTTACTAGAGTGATTGGGCCAGGACTGTGTGTCCTTAGCTCAAGGGGAATAAGGTGAAGACGCGGTCTTCTGAGTTGAATCTCAGCCTCCCTAACCAGACGTACAGTTGTCACAGCAACTGGAACTGGTCCAGCAAATACCTGCCCCTCACCAAGCAACTGGTTCTATCCTTACCTCTCTCTTTACTTACAGTTTGTCTTCGTGAAGTCATTGCCTGCTTGCATGATATGACTGACTTCACTGTGTGAAGACTGTTGTTAATTGGTTTCATACTTTCTTCCATCTTGATCCATACTGCCTAGCTGCTGATAGTCTTCGTACTTTCACTTCATTGCTTACTTGACTATGGCTTGTCTAGTGTAGTCTACCTTCCGCTGCATATCAATAGGTTCATTTCTACTGTTTGTCTTCAAAAACCCCCCATGTTTTGAAGACTTTCATAAAAATCGCCTATTCACCCCCCTCTAGTCGATAACTAGCACTTTCAATTGGTATCAGAGTGTAGCGACCAGACCTCAAACGGTTCAATCTCTGTGCTCCGGTATCATCCCTGGATCAGTAATGCTGACACCACACAGTACTCGGAGGATTTATAACAGAGTAGAAATCACACACTTATTACATCGAGTGTCTCAATAGAGAACTTATTACAATAAATATGGCTTAAGGCCATCTAATAACGATAACAGCGGAAGACTTGGAAGATAAGTGAGTCCATCAACTCCAACGGCATCACTGAGTATAGAACCACGACCTAAAAACTCCTTAATCGTCGTCTGAAAAGTCTGCAACATTAACGTTGCAGCCCGAAACGGGTCAGCACATGGAATATGCTGGCAAAGTAACACATAGAGAGTAATGGAATGAAACAGCTATACTATATGCATATTTGGCTGGTGGAAAGCTCTATGGTTACAGTTTTGCGTAAAGCCAATTTTTCCCTACTACAAAGGAATAAATTTATTTAACTATCATGGTAGTTGTTAAACATTGAGAATGGTTGACAGCATCCTCAATCCCAATTAAACATCATCATTATCAAAACCCAACAAAATTAATTTAGAGTAACATATTGAGATTCACACGATAATCCAGGTACTAGATACTCAAGATGTCCATAACCGGGGACACGGCTAATCATGATTAGTTTAATACACTCTGCAGAGGTTTGCGCACTTTTCCCCACAAGACTCGATCGCCTCTGTTTGGTTTCTCGCACTACATGGTGTTTGAGAAGACGGATGACCGAGACATAGTCTTTCAGAAGCCCTAGCACCTTACGATCGGGTAGACCGTACCACCTACATCCCCTACATCTGCTAGTCTACCACTGTAAGAGTTTGCATGACTTAGTCAACTATGCTAGAGCCCATAATAGCTTGTGGCTGCACACGAAAGTTTCTAGTATGAAAAATCTCATGATCCCTTTGAGCCTGGGTGGCGGTCCAAAAGAAAACAGGCAAATCCTGGGTTACCCAGGTGCCTCAATCCACCCAGATGTGTGTTTAAGTTGCCACCTTAGATAAACCATTAATTAACAAACTCACATCTGTCATGGATATCACTCACCCAATCCACGTCTACTAGCATAACATGGCATAATAGGCAAACGTAGAAGTAACTCCCGAGGGTTTGATAATATAACAGGTGATATGTACTACCTCATCTACTTCCCATCCCACAATTTAATTAGATCCTAATCATGCAATGTTTGAGGATTGAACTAATGCAATAAAACTGGGTAGTAGAAAATGTATGATCAAAGTGTTACTTGCCTTGCTGATGATCCGCGAAACCTAGCGATTCGAAGTAACAGGCGGCGCACTCCGGGTATTCTATCGCAGACAAAGAAACAAGCATACAATAAGTACTCATCTAATGCACAGGTAAAACTCAAATAAGAGAACTAACCAGAAAGTTCAACTTAAGAACTCCGGTTTGCAAAAAGAATCAAATCGAACAAAGCAACGAAAGTCAAACGGCGAAAGAAAACAACTTCGTTCTACTAATCTGGATCTAAGGCAATTTTTACAGTGGCAAAAACTTGTTTAAGTTGGTTAAACGGATAGACGGTTTCGAGACGAAACTCCAGGCGCTTGAATCGCCTGATTCCGATAAACGAGCGAAAAGTTATACTAAAACGAAAATCGGATCAGAAATCGCGATCAGAAAAATCACGGATTTAATCCGAGAAAAAGAAAAAACGACGAGCGTTCGCTAGAACGAACGAACGGACGAACGCTCGCTAAATAAATAAACCGGAAAAACCGATCTATTTAAAAAAAACCGAAACTAAAAAAACACGAAAACTAAAAAAAACGACGAAAACCGATCGGTTTAAAAAAACCGGCGGCGCGGATTACGAGGCGAACCTCGGGCGGCGTGCGGCGAGGTCAGGTCGGTGCGCGTTTTTTTAAATAATTACGCGCGGAAGAAAAATAAAAAGAAATACTAAACGGATTCGAAAAATCCCGAAATAAATTTTCCCGGGCTTCTAAAATCAAGCCGCACAAGGTGAACATTTATTTAGGGCCTAAATGCAATTTTGAAAAACGCAAATTTTTCCTAAATTCAAATAAAATAATGAAAAACTCCGAAATAAAATCTTATTTGATTTTATTATTTAATCCTCAATATTTCTTTATTTTGGGAAAGTCATTTTATTCCCTCTCTCATATTTTTGTAATAGAAATAATTGATGATAAAATAATAAAAATCAAATGATCCTATTCTCAAAATTTGAGAAAACTCAAATATGAAAATAATGAATTCCCCAACTCTCTCCGTGGGTCCTTGAGTTGCATAGAAATTTCTAGGATCAAACCAAAAGCAAAATAAAATATGATATGCATTGATGATCTAATGTATAGCATTCGAAATTTAAAATTTGGGATGTTACAAACCTACCCCCCTTAAGATGAATCTCGCCCTCGAGATTCGGGTTGGCTAGGAAATAGGTGAGGGTGGTCCTTGAGCAAATCTTCCTCTCGCTCCCAGGTGGCTTCATCCTCCGTGTGGTGGCTCCACTGAACCTTACAGAACTTGATAACCTTGCTGCGGGTGACTCGACTGGCATACTCTAGAATCTTAATTGGTTTCTCCTCATAGGTCAAATCGTTATCCAACTGAATTGTTTCCAATGGTACTGTGTCTCTCAAGGGTATGTCAGCCATCTCCGCGTGGCACTTCTTCAACTGGGCAATTCCAACTTGTAGGCCACTTCTCCCATACGCTCCAAAACTCGATATGGTCCTACAAATTGTGGCGCTAACTTTCCTTTAACCCCAAAATGCTTTGTTCCCCGAAGTGGGGATACTCGAAGATAAGCTCTATCTCCAACTTCGTAAACAATCTCCTTGCATTTAGAATCTGCATAACTCTTCTGTCTGGACTGAGCTACCTTGAGCCTATCGCGAATCAATTTCACCTTCTGTTCAGACTCTTTAATCAAATCAGGCCCAAACAACTGGCGGTCTCCAACTTCGTCCCATGACAACGATGTCCTGCACCTCCTTCCGTACAAAGCTTCGAAAGGGGCCATCTTTAAAATGGTTTGGTAACTGTTGTTGTAAGAGAACTCTGTATATGGCAAATTGTCGTCCCAACTACATCCATAATCTAGCGCACAAGCTCTCAGCATGTCCTCCAAAATCTGATTGACTCTCTCAGTCTGTCCATCTGTCTGTGGATGAAAAGCTGTACTGAATTCTAGCCTAGTACCCAAAGTTTCATGCAACTGCTTTCAGAACTTTGAGGTAAACTGGGTTCCTCTATCTGATACGATACTCCTCGGAACTCCATGCAAACATACGATCCTGGTCATGTATATCTTTGCCAACTTAGCACTGGAGCAAGTGGTCTTTACCGGGATGAAATGAGCTACTTTCGTCAATCGATCAACTACAACCCAAATCGAGTCATAGCCTGAGCGAGTCCTGGGTAATCCCGTGATAAAATCCATGCCTAACTTATCCCACCTCCATTCGGGTATCGGCAATGGTTGTAACAATCCTGCTGGCTTCTGATGCTCTGCCTTTACTCTCTGACATACATCACAAACTGCTACATACTCCGCAATATCTTTCTTCATTCCGGTCCACCAGAAAGTATCCTTCAAATCCAAATACATCTTGGTATTTCCAGGGTGAATCGAATACGGTGAATCGTGTGCCTCTTGCAGAATCAACCTCCTGATCTCCGGGTCATTGGGCACATAAACACGGTCTTCAAACCATAGGGTGTCGTGCTCATCCTCACGAAATACTTTAGCCTTTCCTTCGCTTATTTTCTCCTTTATAGAGGCAATCTCCTTGTCAGTCTTCTGAGCTTCTCTGATTCTATCCATCAAAGTTGACTGAATCTCCAATGCTGCTACATAGCCTCTCGGAACTATTTCCAAACATAGTTCACGAAGATTTTCTGCTAACTCCCTTGGTATTTCTCCCGTCATTAATGTATTTGAAGGAAATATGCCCTAGAGGCAATAATAATGTTATTATTTTATTTCCTTATATCATGATAAATGTTTATTATTCATGCTAGAATTGTATTATCCAGAAACATAATACTTGTGTGAATACATAGACAAACTAAACGTCACTAGTATGCCTCTACTTGACTAGCTCGTTAATCAAAGATGGTTATGTTTCCTAACCATAGACATGTGTTGTCATTTGATTAACGGGATCACATTATTAGGAGAATGATGTGATTGACATGACCCATTCCATTAGCTTAGCACCCGATCGTTTAGTATGTTGCTATTGCTTTCTTCATGAATTATACATGTTCCTATGACTATGAGATTATGCAACTCCCGTTTGCCGGAGGAACACTTTGTGTGCTACCAAAGATCACAACGTAACTGGGTGATTATAAAGGAGCTCTACAGGTGTCTCCAAAGGTAAATGTTGGGTTGGCGTATTTCGAGATTAGGATTTGTCACTCCGATTGTCGGAGAGGTATCTCTGGGCCCTCTCGGTAATGCACATCACATAAGCCTTGCAAGCATTGCAACTAATGAGTTAGTTGCGAGATGATGTATTACGAAACGAGTAAAGAGACTTGCCGGTAACGAGATTGAACTAGGTATTGAGATACCGACGATCGAATCTCGGGCAAGTAACATACCGATGACAAAGGGAACAACGTATGTTGTTATGCGGTCTGACCGATAAAGATCTTCGTAGAATATGTAGGAGCCAATCTGAGCATCGAGGTTCCGCTATTGGTTATTGACCGGAGACATGTCTCGGTCATGTCTACATTGTTCTCGAACCCGTAGGGTCCGCACGCTTAAGGTTTCGATGGCAGTTATATTATGAGTTTATGAGTTTTGATGTACCAAAGTTAGTTCGGAGTCCCGAATGTGATCATGGACATAACGAGGAGTCTCGAAATGGTCGAGACATAAAGATTGATATATTGGACGACTATATTCGGACACCGGAAGTGTTCCGGGTGATTTCGGAGAAAACCGGAGTACCGGAGGGTTACCGGAACCCCCCCGGGAGAAGTAATGGGCCATATGGGTCTTAGTGGAGAGAGAGAAGGGCAGCCAGGGTGGGCCGCGCGCCTCCTCCCCCCTTTGTCCGAATTGGACTAGTAGAGGGGCGGCGGCGCCCCCTTTCCTTCTCCCTCCCCACTTCCTCCCCCTCCTAGTAGGAGTCCTACTCCTACTAGGAGGAGGACTCCTCCTTGGCGCGCCTATAGGGCCGGCCGGCCTCCTCCCCTTGCTCCTTTATATATGGGGGCAGGGGGCACCCCTAGACACACAAGTTGATCCATGTGATCGTTTTCTTAGCCGTGTGCGGTGCCCCCTTCCACCATAATCCTCAATAATATTGTAGCGGTGCTTAGGCGAAGCCCTGCGACGGTAGAACATCAAGATCGTCACCATGCCGTCGTGCTGACGGAACTCTTCCCCGACACTTTGCTGGATCGGAGTCCGGGGATCGTCATCGAGCTGAACGTGTGCTAAAACTCGGAGGTGCCGTAGTTTCGGTGCTTGATCGGTCGGGCCGTGAAGACGTACGACTACATCAACCGCGTTGTCATAATGCTTCTGCTGTCGGTCTACAAGGGTACATAGATCACACTCTCCCCTCTCGTTGCTATGCATCACCATGATCTTGCGTGTGCGTATGAATTTTTTTGAAATTACTACGTTCCCAACAGTGGCATCCGAGCCTAGGTTTTATGTGTTGATGTTATATGCACGAGTAGAACACAAGTGAGTTGTGGGCGATATAAGTCATACTGCTTACCAGCATGTCATACTTTGGTTCGGCGGTATTGTTGGACGAAGCGGCCTGGACCGACATTACGCGTACGCTTACGCGAGACCGGTTCTCCCAACGTGCTTTGCACAAAGGTGGCTAGCGGGTGTCAGTTTCTCCAACTTTAGTTGAACCGAGTGTGGCTACGCCCGGTCCTTGCGAAGGTTAAAACAGCACCAACTTGACAAACTATCGTTGTGGTTTTGATGCGTAGTTAAGATTGGTTCTTGCTTAAGCCCGTAGCAGCCACGTAAAACTTGCAACAACAAAGTAGAGGACGTCTAACTTGTTTTTGCAGGGCATGTTGTGATGTGATATGGTCAAGACATGATGCTAAATTTTATTGTATGAGATGATCATGTTTTGTAACCAAGTTATCGGCAACTGGCAGGAGCCATATGGTTGTCGCTTTATTGTATGCAATGCAATTGCGCTGTAATGCTTTACTTTATCACTAAGCAGTAGCGATAGCCGTGGAAGCATAAGATTGGCGAGACGACAACGATGCTACGATGGTGATCAAGGTGTCACGCCGGTGACGATGGTGATCACGACGGTGCTTCGAAGATGGAGATCACAAGCACAAGATGATGATGGCCATATCATATCACTTATATTGATTGCATGTGATGTTTATCTTTTATGCATCTTATCTTGCTTTGATTGACGGTAGCATTTTAAGATGATCTCTCACTAATTAGCAAGAAGTGTTCTCCCTGAGTATGCACCGTTGCGAAAGTTCTTCGTGCTGAGACACCACGTGATGATCGGGTGTGATAGGCTCTACGTTCAAATACAACGGGTGCAAAACAGTTGCACACGCGGAATACCCAGGTTATACTTGACGAGCCAAGCATATACAGATATGGCCTCGGAACACAGAGACCGAAAGGTCGAGCGTGAATCATATAGTAGATATGATCAACATAGTAATGTTCACCAATGAAACTACTCCATCTCACGTGATGATCGGACATGGTTTAGTTGATTTGGATCATGTAATCACTTAGAGGATTAGAGGGATGTCTATCTAAGTGGGAGTTCTTTAGTAATATGATTAATCGAACCTAAATTTATCATGAACTTAGTACCTGATAGTATCTTGCTTGTTTATGTTTGATTGTAGATAGATGGCCCGTGCCGTTGTTCCGTTGAATTTTAATGCGTTCCTTGAGAAAGCAAAGTTGAAAGATGATGGTAGCAATTACACGGACTGGGTCCGTAACTTGAGGATTATCCTCATTGCTGCACAGAAGAATTACGTCCTGGAAGCACCGTTGGGTGCCAGGCCTGCTGCTGGAGCAACACCAGATGTTATGAACGTTTGGCAGAGCAAAGCTGATGACTACTCGATAGTTCAGTGTGCCATGCTTTACGGCTTAGAATCGGGACTTCAACGACGTTTTGAACGTCATGGAGCATATGAGATGTTCCAGGAGTTGAAGTTAATATTTCAAGCAAATGCCCGGATTGAGAGATATGAAGTCTCCAATAAGTTCTATAGCTGCAAGATGGAGGAGAACAGTTCTGTCAGTGAGCATATACTCAAAATGTGTGGGTATAATAATCACTTGATTCAATTGGGAGTCAATCTTCCAGATGATTGCGTCATTGACAGAATTCTCCAATCACTGCCACCAAGCTACAAGAGCTTCGTGATGAACTATAATATGCAAGGGATGAACAAGACTATTCCCGAGCTCTTCGCAATGCTGAAAGCTGCGGAGGTAGAAATCAAGAAGGAGCATCAAGTGTTGATGGTCAACAAGACCACTAGTTTCAAGAAAAAGGGCAAAGGAAAGAAGAAGGGGAACTTCAAAAAGAACAATAAGCAAGTTGCTACTCAAGAGAAGAAACCCAAACCTGGACCTAAGCCTGAAACTGAGTGCTTCTACTGCAAGCAGACTGGTCACTGGAAGCGGAACTGCCCCAAGTATTTGGCGGATAAAAAGGATGGCAAGGTGAACAAAGGTATATGTGATATACATGTTATTGATGTGTACCTTACTAATGCTCGTAGTAGCACCTGGATATTTGATACTGGTTCTGTTGCTAACATTTGCAACTCGAAACAGGGACTACGGATTAAGCGAAGATTGGCTAAGGACGAGGTGACGATGCGCGTGGGAAATGGTTCCAAAGTCGATGTGATCGCGGTCGGCACGTTACCTCTACATCTGCCTTCGAGATTAGTATTAGACCTAAATAATTGTTATTTGGTGCCAGTGTTAAGCATGAACATTATATCTAGATCTTGTTTGATGCGAGACGGTTATTCATTTAAATCAGAGAATAATGGTTGTTCTATTTATATGAGTAATATCTTTTATGGTCATGCACCCTTAAAGAGTGGTCTATTCTTATTAAATCTCAATAGTAGTAACACACATATTCATAATGTTGAAGCCAAAAGATGCAGAGTTGATAATGATAGTGCAACTTATTTGTGACACTGCCGTTTGGGTCATATCGGTGTAAAGCGCATGAAGAAACTCCATACTGATGGACTTTTGGAATCACTTGATTATGAATCACTTGGTACTTGCGAACCGTGCCTTATGGGTAAGATGACAAAAACACCGTTCTCGTGTACTATGGAGAGAGCAAAAGATTTGTTGGAAATCATACATACAGATGTATGTGGTCTGATGAATGTTGAGGCTCGTGGCGGATATCGTTATTTTCTCACCTTCACAGATGACTTAAGCAGACATGGGTATATCTACTTAATGAAACATAAGTCTGAAACGTTTGAAAAGTTCAAAGAATTTCAGAGTGAAGTTGAAAATCATCGTAACAAGAAAATAAAATTCCTACGATCTGATCGTGGAGGAGAATATTTGAGTTACGAGTTTGGTGTACATTTGAAACAATGCAGAATAGTTTCGCAACTCACGCCACCCGGAACACCACAGCGTAATGGTGTGTCCGAACGTCGTAATCGTACTTTACTAGATATGGTACGATCTATGATGTCTCTTACTGATTTACCGCTATCGTTTTGGGGATATGCTCTAGAGACGGCCGCATTCACGTTAAATAGGGCACCATCAAAATCCATTGAGACGACGCCTTATGAACTGTGGTTTGACAAGAAACCGAAGTTGTCGTTTCTGAAAGTTTGGGGCTGCGATGCTTATGTGAAAAAGCTTCAACCTGATAAGCTCAAACCCAAATCAGAGAAATGTGTCTTCATAGGATATCCAAAGGAAACTATTGGATACACCTTCTATCACAGATCCGAAGGCAAGACTTTTGTTGCTAAATTCGGAAACTTTCTAGAGAAGGAGTTTCTCTCGAAAGAAGTGAGTGGGAGGAAAGTAGAACTTGACGAGGTAACTATACCCGCTCCCTTATTGGAAAGTAGTACATCACAGAAACTAGTTTCCGTGACACCTACACCAATTAGTGAGGAAGCTAATGATAATGATCATGAAACTTCAGAACAAGATACTACTGAATGTCGTAGATCAACCAGAGTAAGATCCGCACCAGAGTGGTCTGGTAATCCTGTTCTGGAAGTCATGCTACTAGATCATGATGAACCTACGAACTATGAAGAAGCGATGGTGAGCCCAGATTCCGCAAAATGGCTTGAAGCCATGAAATCTGAGATGGGATCCATGTATGAGAACAAAGTGTGGACTTTGGTTGACTTGCCCAATGATCGGTAAGCCATTGAGAATAAATGGATCTTCAAGAAGAAGACTGACGCTGACGGTAATATTACTGTCTACAAAGCTCGACTTGTCGCAAAAGGTTTTCGACAAGTTCAAGGGATTGACTACGATGAGACCTTCTCACCCGTAGCGATGCTTAAGTCTGTCCGAATCATGTTGGCAATTGCCGCATTTTATAATTATGAAATTTGGCAGATGGATGTCAAAACTGCATTCCTGAATGGATTTCTGGAAGAGGAGTTGTATATGATGCAACCGGAAGGTTTTGTCGATCCAAAGGGAGCTAACAAAGTATGCAAGCTCCAGCGATCCATTTATGGACTGGTGCAAGCTTCTCGGAGTTGGAATAAACGCTTTGATAATGTGATCAGAGCATTTGGTTTTGTACAGACTTTTGGAGAAGCCTGTATTTACAAGAAAGTGAGTGGGAGCTCTGTAGCATTTCTGATATTATATGTAGATGACAGATTACTAATCGGAAATGATATAGAATATCTGAATAGCATAAAGGGATACTTGAATAAGAGTTTTTCAATGAAAGACCTCGGTGAAACTGCTTACATATTGGGCATTAAGATCTATAGAGATAGATCAAGACGCTTAATTGGACTTTCACAAAGCACATACCTTGACAACATTTTGAAGAAGTTCAGAATGGATCAAGCAAAGAAAGGATTTTTGCCTGTGTTACAAGGTGTGAAATTGAGTAAGACTCAATGCCCGACCAATGCAGAAGATAGAGAGAAAATGAAAGATGTTCCCTATGCTTCAGCCATAGGCTCTATCATGTATGCAATGCTATGTACCAGACCTGATGTGTGTCTTGTTATAAGTCTACCAGGGAGGTACCAAAGTAATCCAGGAGTGGATCACTGGACAGCGGTCAAGAACATCCTGAAATACCTGAAAAGGACTAAGGATATGTTTCTCATATATGGAGGTGACAAAGAGCTCATCGTAAATGGTTATGTTGATGCAAGCTTTGACACTGATCCGGACGACTCTAAATCGCAAACCGGATACATGTTTACATTAAACAGTGGAGTTGTCAGTTGGTGCAGTTCTAAACAAAGCGTTGTGGCGGGATCTACATGTGAAGCGGAGTACATAGCTGCTTCGGAAGTAGCAAATGAAGGAGTCTGGATGAAGGAGTTCATATCCGATCTAGGTGTCATACCTAGTGCATCGGGTCCAATGAAAATCTTTTGTGACAATACTGGTGCAATTGCCTTGGCAAAGGAATCCAGATTTCACAAGAGAACCAAGCACATCAAGAGATTCTTCAATTCCATCCGGGATCTAGTCCAGGTGGGAGACATAGAGATTTGCAAGATACATACGGATCTGAATGTTGCAGACCCGCTGACTAAGCCTCTTCCACGAGCAAAACATGATAGCACCAAAGCTCCATGGGTGTTAGAATCATTACTGTGTAATCTAGATTATTGACTCTAGTGCAAGTGGGAGACTGAAGGAAATATGCCCTAGAGGCAATAATAATGTTATTATTTTATTTCCTTATATCATGATAAATGTTTATTATTCATGCTAGAATTGTATTATCCGGAAACATAATACTTGTGTGAATACATAGACAAACTAAACGTCACTAGTATGCCTCTACTTGACTAGCTCGTTAATCAAAGATGGTTATGTTTCCTAACCATAGACATGTGTTGTCATTTGATTAACGGGATCACATTATTAGGAGAATGATGTGATTGACATAACCCATTCCATTAGCTTAGCACCCGATCGTTTAGTATGTTGCTATTGCTTTCTTCATGACTTATACATGTTCCTATGACTATGAGATTATGCAAATCCCGTTTGCCGGAGGAACACTTTGTGTGCTACCAAACGTCACAACGTAACTGGGTGATTATAAAGGAGCTCTACAGGTGTCTCCAAAGGTAAATGTTGGGTTGGCGTATTTCGAGATTAGGATTTGTTACTCCGATTGTCGGAGAGGTATCTCTGGGCCCTCTCGGCAATGCACATCACATAAGCCTTGCAAGCATTGCAACTAATGAGTTAGTTGCGAGATGATGTATTAACAAATGAGTAAAGAGACTTGCCGGTAACGAGATTGAACTAGGTATTGAGATACCGACGATTGAATCTCGGGCAAGTAACATACCGATGACAAAGGGAACAACATATGTTGTTATGCGGTCTGACCGATAAAGATCTTCGTAGAATATGTAGGATCCAATATGAGCATCCAGGTTCCGCTATTGGTTATTGACCGGAGACATGTCTCGGTCATGTCTACATTGTTCTCGAACCCGTAGGGTCCGCACGCTTAAGGTTTCGATGACAGTTATATTATGAGTTTATGAGTTTTGATGTACCGAAGTTAGTTCGGAGTCCCGGATGTGATCACGGACATAACGAGGAGTCTCGAAATGGTCGAGACATAAAGATTGATATATTGGACGACTATATTCAGACACCGGAAGTGTTCCGGGTGATTTCGGAGAAAACCGGAGTACCGGAGGGTTACCGGAACCCCCCCGGGAGAAGTAATGGGCCATATGAGCCTTAGTGGAGAGAGAGAAGGGCAGCCAGGGTGGGTCGCGCGCCTCCTCCCCCCTTGGTCCGAATTGGACTAGGAGAGGGGGGGCAGCGCCCCCCTTTCCTTCTCCCTCCCCACTTCCTTCCCCCTCCTAGTAGGAGTCCTACTCCTACTAGGAGGAGGACTCCTCCTTGGCGCGCCTATAGGGCCGGCCGGCCTCCTCCCCTTGCTCCTTTATATACAGGGGCAGGGGGCACCCCTAGACACACAAGTTGATCCACGTGATCGTTTTCTTAGCCGTGTGCAGTGCCCCCTTCCACCATAATCCTCAATAATATTGTAGCGATGCTTAGGCGAAGCCCTGCGATGGTAGAACATCAAGATCGTCACCACGTCGTCGTGCTGACGGAACTCTTCCCCGACACTTTGCTGGATCGGAGTTCGGGGATCGTCATTGAGCTGAACGTGTGCTAAAACTTGGAGGTGCCATAGTTTCGGTGCTTGATCGGTCGGGCCGTGAAGACGTACGACTACATCAACCGCATTGTCATAATGCTTCCGCTGTCGGTCTACAAGGGTACGTAGATCACACTCTCCCCTCTCGTTGCTATGCATCACCATGATCTAGCGTGTGCGTAGGAATTTTTTTGAAATTACTACGTTCCCCAACAATATTGACATGGCTCTTACGGCTTAATGCGTCAGCTACTACATTAGCCTTTCCGGGATGGTAATGCAATCTCATATCATAATCCTTGATGAGCTCCAACCATCTCCTTTGTCTGAGGTTTAATTCCTTCTACGTGAAAATGTATTTCAAACTCTTATGATCCGTGTACACCTCACAATGGTTTCCAATTAGGAAATGTCTCCATGTTTTCAATGCATGCACTACGGCTGCTAATTCCAAATCATGCGTAGCATAATTCAACTCATGAGGTTTCAGTTGTCTTGAGGCATATGAAACAACTCTCCCTTCCTGCATAAGCACTGATCCAAGTCCTCGACATGAAGCGTCGCAATACACCTCATAGTCCTTGGTCTGATCTGGCAAAATCAACACTAGTGAAGTAACCAAGCGTTTCTTCAATTCCTAGAAACTAGCCTCACATTCCTCAGTCAATTTGAACTTGCTATCCTTCTTCAACAACTCCGTCATAGGCTTCGCAATCTTTGAGAAATTCTCAATAAACCTCCGGTAGTATCCTTCGAGTCCAAGAAAACTCCGGATCTCTCCAACTGTGGTTGGTGCTTCCCACTTAGTCACGGTATCAACTTTAGTGGGATCTACTGCTATACCTTCTCCGGATATAACGTGTCCAAGAAATCCAACTTCTTTTAACCAAAACTCACATTTGCTGAACTTGGCATACAACTGATGTTCTCTGAGCTTCTCAGGTACCAATCGCAAATGTTCCTTATGCTCCTCTTCATTCTTCGAGTAAACTAGGATATCGTCAATGAACACCACGACGAACTTATCCAAGAACTCCATAAACACTTTGTTCATCATGTTCATAAAATATGCAGGTGCGTTAGTCAAACCAAATGACATAACGGTATACTCGTACAGCCCATACCTGGTGGTAAAAGCTGTCTTAGGAATATCCTGTTCTCGAATCTTCAACTGGTGGTATCCTGATCGCAGATCGATCTTGGAAAATACCTTAGCTCCTTGTAATCGGTCAAACAGATCATTTATCATTGGTAGTGGGTACCTGTTCTTGATCGTTACTTCATTCAATCCTCGATAATCAACAACCATCCTTAACAATCCATCCTTCTTCTCCACTAGAAGTACTGGCGATCCCCAAGGCGAATAACTTGGGCGAATATATCCCTTATCCAGTAGCTCTTTAATCTGCTTCTTAATTTCCACCAAATCCTTTGCAGGCATCCTGTACGGTCTCTTCGATATTGGCCCTGTGCCTGGCAATAGCTCAACAAAAACTCAATATCTCTATCCGGTGGCATGCCTGACAACTCTTCTGGAAATACTTCAGGGAAATCCCTTACCACTGGTACTTCCTCCTGCACAACTCCTGTTAAACAATTTACTTGAGTCCTCTTTGGCACATGTCGGGATACATACTTGATCCTTCTCCCTTCTGGGGTGGCAAGCAAAATTGACTTACTAGCACATTCAATATTCCCTTCATACTTTGATAACCAATGCATGCCTAATATCACATCCAATCCTTGGGATTCCAATACTATTAGGTCTAAGGGAAAAACATAGTTACCTATCCTTAATGGTAACCGATCACACCATCGACTAGCCATATATTCTGCTCCAGGCGAGGTTACCAACATGGGTGACCTAAGGGCTTGGGTTGACAGGTTATACTTATCCACAAATCCCCTTGAGATGTATGAATGCGATGCTCCAGTATCAAAAGAACGAGTGCAGTAAATGACTTAACCAAAAACTTACCTATTACTGCATCAGGCTGAGCTACAACCTCCTCCACACTAACGTGGTTCACCTGTCCCTTGTTGAAATGGTTCGGCTTCTTCCCAGAGCTTCCATTGCTATTTCCATTTTGTAATTCAGGACATTCATTGGCATAATGTCCGGTCTTCGAACACTTAAAGCAAGTGACTTGGCTCAGGTCTTTCTTGGCTGGGGTTGATGGGTTGGTGCGATTCTGGCCGTTGCTTCCTACATTCCCATTACCATTCTTGGTGCCATTGTGATTGTGCGAGCTACCTCCTCCATGGGTATGCTGAAAATGTCCTCCCGATCTAGGGGTAAAACGTGGCTTCTGCTGAGCTCCTGAATTGCACTTTCCTTGTCCATACTTCCTCTTGCGGTTCTCAATTTGCTGCTGCTTGCCTTCAATCATAAGAGCGCGGTCTACCAACTCCTGGTAGTTATTGAAGGTTGCTACCATCAACTGCATGCTCAACTCATTATTCAGTCCTTCCAGAAACTTCTCCTTCTTAGCTGCATCCGTAGCAACGTCATCTGGGGCATAACGTGCTAACTTACTAAAGTCCTCCACATACTGGCCAACTGTCCGTCCTCCTTGGTGCAAGTTGCAAAACTCACGCTTCTTCATGGCCATAACTCCTGCTGAAACATGGGCAGTACGAAAGGCCTGCTGAAACTGGTCCCATGTGACAGTGTCGACAGGGAAAGTGGCTGTGAAATTCTCCCACCATGATGTTGCGGGTCCTTCAAGCTGATGTGCGGCAAACTTCACCTTCTCCGCATCTGTGCATCCTGCTGTGGTCAACTCTCTAGCTGTCTTGCGGAGCCAATCATCTGCTACTATTGGCTTGGTGCTACTGGAAAACACCGGCGGATTCAGCCTATGAAAATGGGCTAAGTGATCAACAGGTGGTGGTGGTGGTGGGTTGTTGTTGTTGTTCCCCTGATTCTGATTCTGGACTAGCAACTGCATCAATGTGTTCCGTTGCTGGATCAACTGGGTGAGCTCCGGTGGAAAGGTGAATCCGGGGTCATGTCTCGGAGGCATCTGAGGGTTTAGAAAAGATGAGAGTTAAGAATAGAGGGGGTCTAAAGAGAAAACACTACCCATATGCACATGAGGCAAAAGCAAACAATTCACTTCATTCAATCAAACAAGGGCATACAATCGATCTAACTATCGCAAAAGTGCTCGGACTACTGTATTTACATGGTGGACTACTACTACTACTGATGAGGTGGTCTACTAGAAATATTCTTCGGTTGCAGACTCCATGATATCTGCTCCGGCTTCATCAACATAGTCATCATCGTTATCATCTGGATCCGAGTTGGTGTCGTCGATGATGATGTAGTCTTCCGGGCGAATCTCCTTGGATTCTTCATCTTCATTTACTGGTGTAGGGCCTCCCATAAATATCCCGATCTTCTTGATCAGATCGTCATTCTTCTCCACCAATACTTCAATTTCTTCTTCATAATCTTCACGTTTAGCCTTGAGTTCTTCCTCCAGTTCCTTGATTCTTGTCCTTGCCTTCTTCAGGTCTATCATGTTGGCGCACATCTGGTTCTCCTGTCGTCGAATGTGCTGATTTAACTCCTGGATAAAAGTTGCAACTAATCTATCCTTCCTGGTGCTAATCATCTCCAAGTGTTCATCTCGGCGCCCACAAATCTGGTAGATAGTATCCTTGAGATCATTGCGGTAGACTTCTCCAATGCGTCCCATGGCAATGTGAGCTGCCATGCTCTTTCCTAGACTCCAAGTTGGCGCATCAAAAGAAAACTCTATGGGCTCAATGACTGGCATGAACGTCCTTCCTGGAATTTGAACTTGAATCATCCAGCGCTCTTCTTCAGGTAAAGTGGCGTTGTAGGTTCCGGTGAAGCTTGGTACTCCTATGTTCAGGTATCTAGTGACTTCCTTCAAGTGACGTCCAAAGGGTGTATCGTCATCCGGTTGCGTGAACTTGTTCCTCGCATCTGCCATCCTAAAGAGTAGAAAAGATGAGAGGTCAGAAGAGAAGAGAGTGAATAGTGATCTAGGTCTTTAGCTTAGTGGTCGTGTCCTACAGTCAACGTGTGCTCTGATACCATCTCTGTAGCGACCAGACCTCAAACGGTCCAATCTCTGTGCTCCGGTGTCATCCCTGGATCAGTAACGCTAACACCACATAGTACTCGGAGGATTTATAACAAAGTAGCAATCACACACTTATTACATCGAGTGTCTCAATAGAGAACTTATTACAATAAATATGGCTTAAGGCCATCTAATAACGATAACAACGGAAGACTTGGAAGATAAGTGAGTCCATCAACTCCAATGGCATCACCGAGTATAGAACCACGACCTAAAAACTCCTTAATCATCGTCTGAAAAGTCTACAACATTAACGTTGCAGCCCGAAACGGGTCAGCACATGGAATATGCTGGCAAAGTAACACATAGAGAGTAATGGAATGAAACAGCTATACTATATGCATATTTGGCTGGTGGAAAGCTCTATGGTTACAGTTTTGCGTAAAGCCAATTTTTCCCTACTACAAAGGAATAAATTTATTTAACTATCATGGTAGTTGTTAAACATTGAGAATGGTTGACAGCATCCTCAATCCCAATTAAACATCATCATTATCAAAACCCAACAAAATTAATTTAGAGTAACATGTTGAGATTCACACGATAATCCAGGTACTAGATAGTCAAGATGTCCATAACCGGGGACACGGCTAATCATGAGAGTTTAATACACTCTGCAGAGATTTGCGCACTTTTCCCCACAAGACCGATCGCCTCCGTTTGGTTTCTCGCACTACATGGTGTTTGAGAAGACGGATGACCGAGACATAGCCTTTCAGAAGCGCTAGCACCTTACGATCGGGTAGACCGTACCACCTACATCCCCTACATCTGCTAGTCTACCACTGTAAGAGTTTGCACGACTTAGTTAACTATGCTAGAGCCCATAATAGCTTGTGGCTGCACACGGAAGTTTCTAGTATGAAAAATCTCATGATCCCTTTGAGCCTGGGTGGCGGTCCAAAAGAAAACAGGAAAATCCTGGGTTACCCAGGTGCCTCAATCCACCTAGATGTGTGTTTAAGTTGCCACCTTAGATAAACCATTAATTAACAAACTCACATCTGTCATGGATATCACTCACCCAATCCACGTCTACTAGCATAGCATGGCATAATAGGCAAACGTAGAAGTAACTCCCGAGGGTTTGATAATATAACAGGTGATAGGTACTACCTCATCTACTTCCCATCCCACAATTTAATTAGATCCTAATCATGCAATGTTTGAGGATTGAACTAATGCAATAAAACTGGGTAGTAGAAAAGGTATGATCAAAGTGTTACTTGCCTTGCTGATGATCCACGAAACCTAGCGATTCGAAGTAACAGGCGGCGCACTCCGGGTATTCTATCGCAGACAAAGAAACAAGCATACAATAAGTACTCATCTAATGCACGGGTAAAAGTCAAATAAGAGAACTAACCAGAAAGTTCAACTTAAGAACTCCGGTTTGCAAAAAAAATCAAATCGAACGAAGCAACGAAAGTCAAACGGCGAAAGAAAACAACTTCGTTCTACTAATCTGGATCTAAGACAATTTTTACAGTGGCAAAAACTTGTTTAAGTTGGTTAAACGGATAGAGTGTTTCGAGACGAAACTCCAGGCGCTTGAATCGCCTGATTCCGATAAACGAGCGAAAAGTTATACTAAAACGAAAATCGGATCAGAAATCGCGATCAGAAAAATCGCGGATTTAATCCGAGAAAAAGAAAAAATGACGAACGTTCGCTAGAACGAACGAACGGACGAACGCTCGCTAAATAAATAAACCGGAAAAACCGATCTATTTAAAAAACCGAAAATAAAAAAAACGAAAACTAAAAAAACTGATGAAAACCGACCAGTTTAAAAAAAAACGGCGGCGCGGATTATGAGGCGAACCTCGGGCGGCGTGCGGCGAGGCGGCGGCGGGCGGCGGCGCGGGGTTCAAGGGCGGCGGGCTAGGGTTTGGCTCGGGGCTGGGCTGCCCCGGCTTTTAAAGCCTTGCCGGGCCAGAGTCCCAGGCGGACACGGCCCGGTTAGGTCGGTGCGCGTTTTTTTAATAATTATGCGTGGAAGAAAAATAAAAAGAAATATTAAACGGACTCCGAAAATCTCGAAATAAATTTTCCCGGGCTTCTAAAATCAAGCCGCACAAGGTGAACATTTATTTGGGGCCTAAATGCAATTTTGAAAAACGCACATTTTTCCTAAATTCAAATAAAATAACGAAAAACTCCGAAATAAAATCTTATTTTATTTTATTATTAAATCCTCAATATTTCTTTATTTTGGGAAAGTCATTTTATTCCCTTTATCATATTTTTGTAATAGAAATAATTGATGATAAAATAATAAAAATCAAATGATCCTATTCTCAAAATGTGAGAAAACTCAAATATGAAAATAATGAATTCCCCAACTCTCTCCGTGGGTCCTTGAGTTGCGTAGAAATTTCTAGGATCAAACCAAAAACAAAATAAAATATGATATGCATTGATGATCTAATGTATAACATTCCAAATTGAAAATTTGGGATGTTACACAGAGCAAGGTGCTCCCTTGTTCTGTGTGATTCGGTTTAACCACCTGGAGTTTAGCTATGTCGACTGCAGGGATAATCAAAGTCTTCGCTGCGTGCCCTGTCTTCGATGGCACTCATTACCCTTACTGAAAGAATAAGATGCACATGCATCTTGAAGCCATTGATGTCGACCTCAGGTATGTTGTCAAGAATGGCATTCCCAAGGACGGTGAAGGCGTGACCGCAACTGATGTCAAGAAGTTCATTCAACTGGATTCTACTGCCAAGAACATCATCTGTGGTCATCTGACCAAAGGATAGTATGGTCATTTGAGTGCTCTAGAAATTGCAAAGCTAGTCTGGGAATGGCTCTCCAAGGTCAATGAAGGCGTCTCAACCCAGAGAGACTCGAGGATCAATGCTCTTCGCAATCTTTTCAACCGCTTCAAGAGAAATGACAATGAGAATGTTCAGCTGACTGATACATGTCCAACGTATCTATAATTTTTGATGGCTCCATGCTATATTATCTTCTGTTTTGGACATTATTGGGCTTTATTATCATCTTTTATATTATTTTTGGGACTAACCTATTAACCGGAGGCCCAACCCAGAATTGCTGTTTTTTGTGCCTATTTTAGGGTTTTGAAGAAAAAGGAATATCAAACGGACTCTAAACGGAATGAAACCTTCGGGAACGTGATTTTCGGAACGAACAAGATCCAGGAGACTTGGACCCTACGTCAAGCAACCAACAGGGAAGCCACGAGGTAGGGGGCGCGCCTACCCCCCCCCCCCCAAGCACGCCCTCCACCCTCGTGGTCCCCATGTTGCTCCACCGACGTACTCCTTCCTCCTATATATACCTACGTACCCCCAAACGATCAAATACGGAGCCAAACCCCTAATTCCACTGCCGTAACTTTTTGTATCCATGAGATCCCATCTTTGGGCTTGTTTCGGAGCTCCGTCAGAGGGGGCATCGATCACGGAAGGCTTCTACATCAACACCATAGCCTCTCCGATGAAGTGTGAGTAGTTTACCTCAGACCTTCGGGTCCATAGTTATTAGCTAGATGGCTTCTTCTCTCTTTTTGGATCTCAATACAAAGTTCTCCCCCTCTCTTGTGGAGATCTATTCGATGTAATCTTCTTTTGCGGTGTGTTTGTTGAGACCGATGAATTGTGGGTTTATGATCAAGTTTATCTATGAACAATATTTGAAACTTCTCTAAATTCTTTTATGTATGATTGGTTATCTTTACAAGTCTCTTTGAATTATCAGTTTGGTTTGGCCTACTAGATTGATCTTTCTTGCAATGGGAGAAGTGCTTAGCTTGGGTTCAATCTTGCAGTGTCCTTTCCCAGTGACAGTAGGAACAACAAGGCACGTATTGTATTGTTGCCATCGAGGATAACAAGCTGGGTTTTTTTTATCATATTGCATTAATTTATCCCTCTACACCATGTCATCTTGCTTAAAGAGTTACTCCGTTCTCTTGAACTTAATACTCTAGATGCATGCTGGATAGCGGTCGATGTGTGGAGTAATAGTAGTAGATGCAGGAAGGAGTCAGTCTACTTGTCTCAGACGTGATGCCTATATATATGATCATACCTAGATATTCTCATAACTATGCTCAATTCTGTCAATTGCTCAACAATAATTTGTTCACCCACCGTAAAATATACGTATGCTCTTGAGAGAAGCCACTAGTGAAACCTATGGCCCTCGGGTCTATCTTCATCATATTAATCTTCCAACACTTAGTTATTTCCTTTGCTTTTATTTTACTTTGCATCTTTATCATAAAAATACCAAAAATATTATCTTATCATATCTATCAGATCTCACTCTCGTAAGTGACCGTGTAGGGATTGACAACCCCTTATCGCATTGGTTGCGAGGTTTTATTTCTTTTGTGTAGGTGCGAGGGACTCGCGCGTAGCCTCCTACTAGATTGATACCTTTGTTCTCAAAAACTGAGGGAAATACTTACGCTACTTTGCTGCATCACCCTTTCCTCTTCAAGGGAAAACCAACGCAGTGGTCAAGAGGTAGCAAGAAGGATTTTTGGCACCGTTGTTGGGGAGGTCTACGCAAAAGTCAACATACCAAGTACCCATCACAAACCCTTAGCTCCCACATTACATTATTTGCCATTTGCCTCTCGTTTACCTCTCCCCCACTTCACCCTTGCCGTTTTATTCGCCCTCTCTCTCTATCCTCCTTCTCTTTCTCTATTTGCCTTTTTTTGCTCGTTTCTCGTTTTCTTGTGTGTTGGATTGCTTGCTTGTCACGATGTCTCTTCCCTGATTTGGTGATCTTCACCTTAAAAGGTTAGAAGAAATTGAAAGCAACGTTAGGAGTTTTATGGTCTTGCAATTTGAGCATAATAGTTTCTTTAGAAACGGGCTTAAGGAACAAAAAAAGCTTTATGAGTTACATGAATAAAGAGCTCGATGATATGTCTAAAGAATTTTATGGTTTGAGATCCCAAATTGCTTGTCTTGAGAAGTTAATAGCTGAAGTTTTGGATAAGCAGGCTACCTTAGTTAATAAGATGGCCGCTAAGCCGGAAGACCATGATAATAAAGATGAAGATCTAAAAGTTATTGATGTGTCCTCTATTAAATCTTTGTTTTGCAATATGAATCTTGATAATGATGGGACTGATTATGATCCACCTTTACCTAGAAGGCGTTCCAAAAATTCGGAGTTTTTAGATCTTGATGCTAAATTTGATAAAAGTAGGATTGAAGAGATCAAAACTCTAGATATTAATGAAGGAATTTAATTATGATAGATGCTCTTTGATAGATTGTATTTCCTTGTTGCAATCCGTGCTAAATTCTCCTCATGTTTATAGTCAAAATAAAGCTTTTACTAAACATATCGTTGATGCTTTGATGCAATCTTATGAAGAAAAACTTGAGTTGGAAGTTTTTATCCCTAGAAAACTTTATGATGAGTGGGAACCAACTATTTAAATTAAAATTAAATATCATGAATGCTATGCTTTGTGTGATTTGGGTGCTAGTGTTTCCATGATTCCAAAGACTTTATGTGATTTGCTAGGTTTCCGTGATTTTGATGATTGATCTCTAAACTTGCACCTTGCGGATTCCACTATTAAGAAACCTATGGGAAGAATTAATGATGTTCTTATTGTTGCAAATAGGAACTATGTGCCCGTAGATTTTATTTTTCTTGACATAGATTGCAATCCTTCATGTCCTATTATTCTTGGTAGACATTTCCTTAGAACGATTGGTGCAATTATTGATATGAAGGAAGGAAATATTAGATTCCAATTTCTGTTAAGGAAAGGCATGGAACACTTTCCTAGAAAGAAAATTAAATTACCTTATGAATCTATTATGAGAGCCACTTATGGATTGCCTACCAAAGATGGCAATACCTAGATCTATCCTTGCCTTTTATGCCTAGCTAGGGGCGTTAAACGATAGCGCTTGTTGGGAGGCAACCCAATTTTATTTTTATTCCTTGATTTTTGCTCCTGTTTAGTAATAAATAATTTATCTAGCCTATGTTTGGTTGTGTTTTTTGTGTTTAATTAGTGTTTGTGCCAAGTCTTGTTAATCTTGCTGTAAAAAACAGAAACTTTAGCGCTCACGAGAACTGCTGCCATTTTTATTTGGAAAGTGATATTTAGTTAATTCTTTTTTAAGATGATTAATAGATAAATACCTCACGTCCAGCAATTTATTTTAGAATTTTTGGGGTTCCAGATCTTGCGCTAGCTACAGATTACTACAGACTGTTCTGTTTTTGACAAATTCTGTTTTTCGTGTGTTGTTTGCTTATTTTGATGAATCTATGGCTAGTAAAATAGTTTATAAACCATAGATAAGTTAGAATACAGTAGGTTTAACACCAATATAAATAAATAATGAGTTCATTACAGTACCTTGAAGTAGTGTTTTGTTTTCTTTCGCTAACGGAGCTCACGAGAATTTCTACTTTAAGTTTTGTGTTGTGAAGTTTTCAAGCTTTGGGTAAAGATTTGATGGATTATGGAACAAGGAGTGGCAAGAGCCTAAGCTTAGGGATGCCCATGGCACCCCCAAGATAATATAAGGACACATAAAAGCCAAAGCTTGGGGATGCCCCGGATGGCATCCCCTCTTTCGACTACTTCTATCGGTAACTTTACTTGGAGCTATATTTTTATTCACCACATGATATGTGTTTTGCTTGGAGCGTCTTGTATGATTTGAGTCTTTATTTTTTAGTTTACCACAATCATCCTTGCTGTACACACCTTTTTGAGAGAGACACACATGATTCGGAAATTATTAGAATACTCTATGTGCTTCACTTATATCTTTTGAGTTATATAGTTTTGCTCTAGTACTTCACTTATATCTTTTAGAGCACGGTGGTGGATTTGTTTTATAGAAAATATTGATCTCTCATGCTTCACTTAGATTATTTTGAGAGTCTTAAATAGCATGGTAATTTGCTTAAATAATCCTAACATGCTAGGTATTCAAGATTAATAAATAAAATTTTCTTATGAGTGTGTTGAATAATATGAGAAGTTTGAAACTTGATAATTGTTTTGAGATATGGAGATGGTGATATTAGAGTTGTGCTACTTGAGTAGTTGTGAATTTGAGAAATGCTTGTGTTGAAGTTTGTGATTCCCGTAGCATGCACGTATGGTGAACCATTATGTGATGAAGTCGGAGCATGATTTATTTATTGGTTGTCTTCCTTCTGAGTGGCGGTCGGGGACAAGCGATGGTCTTTTCCTACCAATCTATCCCCATAGGAGCATGCGCGTAATACTTTGCTTTGATAACCTGTATATTTTTGCAATAAGTATATGAGTTCTTTATGACTAATGTTGAGTCCATGGTTTATACGCACTTTTCTTCCTTCCACCATTGCTAGCCTCTCTAATACCGCACACTTTTCGCCGGTATCATACACCCACCATATACCTTCCTCAAAACAGCCACCATACCTACCTATTATGTCATTTCCATAGCCATTCCGAGATATATTACCATGCAACTTTCCACCATTCCGTTTATCATGACACACTTCATCATTGTCATATTGCTTTGCATGATCATGTAGTTGACATTGTATTTGTGGCAAAGCCACCATTCATAATTCTTTCATACATGTCACTCATGAGTCATTGCATATCCCGGTACACCGCCGGAGGCATTCATATAGAGTCATATCTTGTTCTAAGTATCGAGTTGTAATTCATGAGTTGTAAGTAAATAAAAGTGTGATGATCATCATTATTAGAGCATTGTCCCAGTGAGGAAAGGATGATGGAGACTATGATTCCCCCACAAGTCGGGCTAAGACTCCGGACTAAATAAAAATAAATAAAAAAAGAGGCCAAAAAAGAGAGGAGAAAAGGCCCAAATAAAAAAATGAGAGAAAAGGAGAGAAGGGACAATGCTACTATCCTTTTACCACACTTGTGCTTCAAAGTAGCACCATGATCTTCATGATAGAGAGTCTCCTATGTTATCACTTTCATATACTAGTGGGAATTTTTCATTATAGAACTTGGCTTGTATATTGCAATGATGGACTTCCTCAAAATGCCCTAGGTCTTCGTGAGCAAGCAAGTTGGATGCACACCCGCTTAGCTTCTTTTTGAGTTTCATATACTTATAACTCTAGTGCATCCGTGGCATGGCAATCCCTACTCACTCACATTGATATCTATTGATGGGCATCTCCGTAGCCCGTTGATACGCCTAGTTGATGTGAGACTACCTTCTCCCTTTTTGTCTTCTCCACAACCACCATTCTATTCCATCTATAGTGCTATGTCCATGGCTCACGCTCATGTATTGCGTGAAGATTGAAAAAGTTTGAGAACATTAAAAGTATGAAACAATTGCTTGGCTTGTCATCGGGGTTGTGCATGATTTGAATACTTTGTGTGGTGAAGATGGAGCATAGCTAGACTATATGATTTTGTAGGGATAATTTTCTTTGGCCATGTTATTTTGAGAAGACATAATTGCTTAGTTAGTATGCTTGAAGTATTATTATTTCTATGTCAATATTAAACTTTTGTCTTGAATCTTTCGGATCTGAATATTCATGCCACAATTAAGAAGAATTACATTGAAATTTTGCCTAGTAGCATTCCACATCAAAAATTCTATTTTTATCATTTACCTACTCGAGGACAAGCAGGAATTAAGCTTGGGGATGCTTGATACGCCTCCAACATATCTATAATTTTTGATTGCTCCATGCTATATTATCTTCTGTTTTGGACATTATTGGGCTTCATTATCCACTTTTATATTATTTTTGGGACTAACCTATTAACCGGAGGCCCAACCCAGAATTGCTGTTTTTTTTGCCTATTTTAGGGTTTTGAAGAAAAGGAATATCAAACAGAGTCCAAATGGAATGAAACCTTCGGGAACGTGATTTTCGGAATGAACAAGATCCAGGAGACTTGGACCCTACGCCAAGCAACCAACAGGGAAGCCACGAGGTAGGGGGCGTGCCTACCCCCCCAGGCGCGCCCTCCACCCTTGTGGGCCCCCTGTTGCTCCATGCTACCTCTTGAGCACTGCGTTGGTTTTCCCCGAAGAGGAAGGGATGATGCAACAAAGTAGCGTAAGTATTTCCCTCAGTTTTTGAGAACCAAGGTATCAATCCAGTAGGAGCTACGCGCAAGTCCCTCGTACCTGCACAAAACAAATAAATCCTCGCAACCAACGCAAATAGGGGTTGTCAATCCCTATGAGGCCACTTACGAGAGTGAGATCTGATAGATATGATAAAGATAATATTTTTGGTATTATTATGATAAAGATGCAAAGTAAAATAAAGGCAAAGTAAATAACAAAGTAGTAGGAGAAAAATATGATAAAGATACCCCCGGGGGCCATAGGTTTCACTAGTGGCTTCTCTCGAGAGCATAAGTATTCTATGGTGGGTGAACAAATTACTGTTGAGCAATTGACAGAGTTGAGCATAATGATGAGAATATCTAGGCATAATCATGTATATAGGCATCACGTCCGAGACAAGTAGACCGACTCCTTCCTCCATCTACTACTATTACCCCACTCATCGACCGCTATCCAGCATGCATCTAGAGTATTATGTTAAAAACAGAGTAACGCCTTAAGCAAGATGACATGATGTAGAGGGATAGACTCATGCAATATGAAGAAAACCCCATATTGTTATCCTCGATGGCAACAATACAATACGTGCCTTGCTTCCCTTACTGTCACAGGGAAAGGACACCACAAGATTGAACCCAAAGCTAAGCACTTCTCCCATTGCAAGAAAGATCAATCTAGTAGGCCAAACCAAACTGATAATTCGAAGAGACTTGCAAAGATAACCAATCATACATAAAAGAATTTAGAGAAGATTCAAATATTGTTCATAGATAGACTTGATCATAAACCCACAATTCATCGGTCTCAACAAACACACCGCAAAAGGAAGATTACATCGAATAGATCTCCATAAGAGAGGGGGAGAACATTGTATTGAGATCCAAAAAGAGAGAAGAAGCCATCTAGCTACTAACTATGGACCCGTAGGTCTGAGATGAACTACTCACACTTCATCGGAGGGGCTATGGTGTTGATGTAGAAGCCCTCCGTGATCGATGCCCCCTCCGGCGGAGCTCCGGAACAGGCCCCAAGATGGGATCTCGTGGATATAGAAAGTTACGGCGGTGGAATTACGGTTTTGGCTCCTGTTCTGATCGTTTGGGATACGTGGATATATATATGAGGAAGAAGTACGTCGGTTGAGCAACAGGGGGCCCACGAGGGTGGGGGGCACGCCTAGTAGGGTAGGACGCGCCCCCCTACCTCGTGGCCTCCTCTTACGTGCCTTGGCGTAGGGTCCAAGTCTCCCGGGTCTTATCTATTGAGAAAATCACGTTCCCGAAGGTTTCATTCCGTTTGGACTCCTTTTGATATTCCTTTTCTTCAAAACCCTAAAACAGGCAAAAAACAACAATTCTGGGCTGGGCCTCCAGTTAATAGGTTAGTCCCAAAATAATATAAAAGTGGATAATAAAGCCCAATAATGTCTAAAACAGTAGATAATATAGCATGGAGCAATCAAAAATTATAGATATGTTGGAGACGTATCAAGCATCCCCAAGCTTAATTCCTGCTCGTCCTCGAGTAGGTAAATGATAAAAACAGAATTTTTGATGCGGAGTGCTACTTGGCATAATTTTAATGTAATTCTTCTTAATTGTGGTATGAATATTCAGATCCAAAAGATTCAAGACAAAAGTTCATATTAACATAAAAATAATAATACTTCAAGCATACTAACTAAGCAATTATGTCTTCTCAAAATAACATGGCCAAAGAAAGGTCATCCCTACAAAATCACATGGTTTAGTCATGTTTCATTTTTGTCACACAAGAATGCTCTCATCATGCACAACCCCGATGACAAGCCAAGCAATTGTTTCATACTTTAGTAATCTCAAACCTATAAACTTTCACGCAATAGATGAGCGCGAGCCATGGACATAGCACTATAGGTGGAATAGAATATAATGAGGGGGGTTATGTGGAGAAGACAAAAGAGGAGAAAGTCTCACATCAATGAGGCTAATCAATGGGCTATGGAGATGCCCACCGATTGATGTTAATGCAAGGAGTAGGGATTGCCATGCAACGAATGCACTTGAGCTATAAATGTATGAAAGCTCAACAAAAGAAACTAGTGGGTGTGCATCCAACTTGCTTGCTCATGAAGACCTAGGGCACTTGAGGAGGCCCATTGTTGGAATATACAAGCCAAGTTCTATAATGAGAATTCCCACTAGTATATGAAAATGACAAGACAAGAGACTCTCTAACATGAAGATTAAGGTGATACTTTGAAGCATAAGTGTGGCAAAGGATAGTAACATTGTCCCTTCTATCTTTTTCTCTCATTTTTTTGGGCCTTCTCTTTTTTTGGCCTTTCTCTCTTTTTTTATTCCTCACTTGGGACAATGCTCTAGAAAATGATGATCATCACGCTTCTATTTATTTACAACTCAATGATTACAACTCGATACTAGAACAAAAGATGACTCTATATGAATGCCTCCGGCGGTGTACCGGGATATGCAATGAATCAAGAGTGACATGTTTGAAAGAATTATGAATGGTGGCTTTGCCACAAATACTATGTCAACTACATCATCATGCTAAGCAATATGACAATGATGAATGTGTCATGATGAACGGAATGATGGAAAGTTGCATGGCAATATATCTCGGAATGGCTATGGAAATGCCATAATATGTAGGTATGGTGGCTGTTTTGAGGAAGATATAAGGAGGTTTATGTGTGAAAGAGCGTATCATATCACGGGGTTTGGATGCACCGGCGAAGTTTGCGCCAACTCTCAATGTGAGAAAGGGCAATGCCCGATACCGAAGAGGCTAGCAAGGATGGAAGGGTGAGAGTGCGTATAATCCATGGACTCAAAATTAGTCATAAAGAACTCACATACTTATTGCAAAAATCTACAAGTCATCAAAAACCTTGGTGCTACGCGCATGCTCCTAGGGGGATAGATTGGTAGGAAAAGACCATCGCTCGTCCCCGACCGCCACTCATAAGGAAGACAATCAAATAACACCTCATGTTTCAAATTTGTTGCATAACGTTTACCATACGTGCATGCTATGGGACTTGCAAACCTCAACACAAGTACTCCCTTCGTTCCTAAATACTTGTCTTTTTAGACATTTCAACAAGTGACTACATACGGAGCAAAATGAATGAATCTACACTCTAAAATATGTCTACATACATCCGTATGTAGTAGTCATTTGAAATGTCTAAAAATACAAATATTTAGGAACGGAGGGAGTATTTCTCAATTTCACAACTACTCAACTAGCACGACTTTGATATTATTACCTCCATATCTCAAAACAATTGTCAAGCATCAAACTTCTCTTAGTATTCAAAACACTCTTAAGAAAATTTTACTAATCTTGAATACCTAGCATATTAGGATTTTAAGCGAATTACCATGCTATTAAGACTCTCAAAGTAATCTAAGTTAAGCATGAGAGATCAATAGTTTCTATAAAACAAATCCACCACCGTGCTCTAAAATATATAAGTGAAGTACTAGAGCAAAACTATATAACTCAAAAGATATAAGCGAAGCACATAGAGTATTCTAACAAATTCCAAATTATGTATGGATCTCTCAAAAGGTGTGTACAGCAAGGATGATTGTGTTAAACTAACAAGCAAAGACTCAAATCATACAATACGCTCCAAGCAAAACACATATCATGTGGCGAATAAAAATATAGCTCCAAGTAAAGTTACCGATAGAAGTAGACGAAAGAGGGGATGCCTTCCGGGGCATCCCCAAGCTTTGGCTTTTAGGTGTCCTTAGATTATCTTGGCGGTGCCATGGGCATCCCCAAGCTTAGGCTCTTGCCACTCCTTGTTCCATAATCCATCAAATCTTTACCCTAAACTTGAAAACTTCACAACACAAAACTTAAAGTAGAAAATCTCGTGAGCTCCGTTAGCGAAAGAAAACAAAAGACCACTTCAAGGTACTGTAATGAACTCATTCTTTATTTATATTGGTGTTATACCTACTGTATTTCCAACTTATCTATGGTTTATAAACTATTTTACTAGCCATAGATTCATCAAAATAAGCAAACAACACACGAAAAACAGAATCTGTCAAAAAACAGAATAGTCTGTAGTAATCTGTAGATAGCGCAAGATCTGGAACCCCAAAAATTCTAAAATAAATTGCTGGACGTGAGTAATTTTTCTATTAATCCTCTGCAAAAAGAATTAACTAAATATCACTCTCCAAATAAAATGACAGCAGTTCTCGTGAGCGCTAAAGTTTCTGATTTTTACAGCAAGTTCAACAAGACTTTCTCCAAGTCTTCCCAACGGTTCTAATTGGCACAAACACTAATTAAACACAAAAAACACAACCAAAACAGAGGCTAGATAAATTATTTATTGAATAACAGAAAGGAAAAAAATTTGGGTTGTCTCCCAACAAGCGCTTTTCTTTAAAGCCTTATAGCTAGGCATAATATTTCAATGATGCTCACATGAAAGACAAGAATTGAAGCACAAAGAGAGCATCATAAAACACGTGACAAACACATCTAAGTCTAACATACTTCCTATGCATAGGCATATTATAGGCAAACACATTATCAAGGCAAGCGAAAACTAGCATATGCAAGGAAGCAGAAAGAAACAATAGCAATCTCAACATAACGAGAGGTAATTTAGTAACATGAAAATTTCTACCACCATATTTTCCTCTCCCATAATAATTACATGTAGGATCATAAGAAAATTCATCAAAATAGCTATCACAAAACATATTCTTAACAATATCCACATGTATGCAAAGTTGACACTCTTCCAAAATAGTGGGATTAACATTAACTAAAGTCATGACCTCTCCAAACTCACTTTCAATAATATTGCAAACTATTATCAATATCATATTCATCATGGGTCTTAAATAAATTTTCAAGATCAAAAGAAGAATCACCCCAATCATGATCATTGCAACAAATAGTAGTCATAGCAAAACTAGCATCCCCAAGCTTAGGGTTTTGCATATCATTAACACAATTGACATTAAGAGAATTTATAACATCATTGCAATCATTCTTTTCATCAAAGGAACTATCAAGTATGGGTGCAATAGCAATGATCTCATGTTTAACATAAGGAACTATAGCAAATTCATCTTCATAAATATTGGCATCATGGCCACAAGAATAGCAAACATCTTGTTCATCAAGGGATATTTCAACCAAATCATCGGAATCCTCATTATTTATAGATTCATGCATATCATTATTTTCTTCCTAAGTAATAGTCATTCTTTCAATAAATTCTTGGACATACACATTATGAGCAAAGTTTTCATTGCAATATTTAAGTATGACGAAATTTTTAGATTTATTGAGAGTAAAATCATACTTTTCAATCAAAGAAGCAACTTCATGAGCACCCTTAAAAACGACAAATTCTTCAATTTGTTCGATATCATAGTAACTATAAACACCCTTTGCATAAGAAGATAAGATTTCATTATCATTGAACTCACATAGGTAGGGAAGGTGTTTTTTTAGGGTTCTTAGAGCAACAAGTAAAATCACAAATTTCACAAAGATTCCAAGCATAGCATAGCAAACTATTTATATGATACCATAAGAGCTTCCCTTTTTCAGACAAACGATGACGCACAAAATGAGCATGCTCATCTAAAGATTTCCCATCAACTAGGCTAGTCGGGGTTTCAGCACGAGCGCATAAGGATCAAAGATGATCCAAGTAGAACACTTTAAGTGGATCCATATCAATGGATTATTAGCAAGCAAAGATGCAAGCAAATGGAAGGCACATGGTAACACAAGCAATCAAGCAAAAGAGGGAAATAGAGAAAGAGAGGGAGGATAGAGAGAGAGAGAGGGCGAATAAAATGGCAAGGGTGAAGTGGGGGAGAGGAAAACGAGAGGCAAATGGCAAATAATGTAATGCGGGAGATAAGGGTATGTGACGGGTACTTGGTATGTTGACTTTTGCACAGACCTCCCCGGCAACGGTGCCAGAAATCCTTCTTGCTACCTCTTCAGCACTGCGTTGGTTTTCCCCAAAGAGGAAGGGATGATGCAGCAAAGTAGCGTAAGTATTTCCCTCAGTTTTTGAGAACCAAGGTATCAATCTAGTAGGAGGCTACGCGCAAGTCCCTCGTACATGCACAAAACAAGTAAATCCTCGCAACCAACGCAAATAAGGGTTGTCAATCCCTATGAGGCCACTTACGAGAGTGAGATCTGATAGATATGATAAAGATAATATTTTTGGTATTATTATGATAAAGATGCAAAGTAAAATAAAGGCAAAGTAAATAGCAAAGTAGTAGGAGAACAATATGATAAAGATAGACCCGGGGGCCATAGGTTTCACTAGTGGCTTCTCTCGAGAGCATAAGTATTCTACGATGGGTGAAAAAATTACTATTGAGCAATTGACAAAATTGAGCATAATTATGAGAATATCTAGGCATGATTATGTATATAGGCATCATGTCCGAGACAAGTAGACCGACTCCTGCATGCATCTACTACTATTACTCCATTCATCGACCGCTATCCAGCATGCATCTAGAGTATTAAGTTAAAAACAGAGTAACGCCTTAAGCAAGATGACATGATGTAGAGGGATAGACTCATGCAATATGAAGAAAACCCCATCTTTTTATCCTTGATGGCAACAATACAATACGTGCCTTGCTGCCCTTACTGTCACCGGGAAAGGACACCACAAGATTGAACCCAAAGCTAAGCACTTCTCCCATTGCAAGAAAGATCAATCTAGTAGGCCAAACCAAACTGATAATTCGAAGAGACTTGCAAAGATAGCCAATCATACATAAAAGAATTCAGAGAAGTTCAAATATTGTTCATAGATATATTTGATCATAAACACAATTCATCGGTCTCAACAAACACACCGCAAAAAGAAGATTACATCGAATAGATCTCCATAAGAGAGGGGGAGAACATTGTATTGAGATCCAAAAAGAGAGAAGAAGCCATCTAGCTACTAACTATGGACCCGTAGGTCTGAGATGAACTACTCACACTTCATCGGAGGGGCTATGGTGTTGATGTAGAAGCCCTCCGTGATCGATGCCCCCTCCGGCGGAGCTCTGGAAGAGGCCCCAAGATGGGATCTCGTGGATATAGAAAGTTACGGCGGTGGAATTAGGGTTTTGGCTCCTGTTCTGATCGTTTGGGGGTACGTGGATATATATAGGAGGAAGAAGTACGTTGGTGGAGCAACAGGGGGCCCACAAGGGTGGGTGCGCGCCTGGTAGGGTAGGGCGCGCCCCCTACCCCGTGGCCTCCTGTTACGTACCTTGGCATAGGGTCCAAGTCTCCCGGGTCTTATCTATTGAGAAAATCACGTTCCCGAAGGTATCATTCCGTTTGGACTCCGTTTGAACTCCGTTTGATATTCCTTTTCTTCGAAACCCTAAAACAGGCAAAAACAACAATTCTGGGATGGGCCTCCGGTTAATAGGTTAGTCCCAAAAATAATATAAAAGTGGATAATAAAGCCCAATAATGTCAAAAACAGTAGATAATATAGCATGGAGCAATCAAAAATTATAGATACGTTGGAGACGTATCACTCCACCGACGTACTCCTTCCTCCTATGTATACCTACGTACCCCAAACAATCAAATACGGAGCCAAAACCCTAATTCCACCGCCGTAACTTTCTGTATCCACGAGATCCCATCTTGGGGCCTATTCCGGAGCTCCACCGGAGGGGGCATCGATCACGGAGGGCTTCTACATCAACACCATAGCCTCTCCGATGAAATGTGAGTAGTTTACCTCTGACCTTTGGGTCCATAGTTATTAGCTAGATGGCTTCTTCTCTCTTTTTGGATCTCAATACAAATTTCTCCCCCTCTCTTGTGGAGATATATTCGATGTAATCTTCTTTTGCGGTGTGTTTGTTGAGACTGATGAATTGTGGGTTTATGATCAAGTTTATCTATGAACAATATTTGAATCTTCTCTGAATTGTTTTATGTATGATTGGTTATCTTTGCAAGTCTCTTCGAATTATCAGTTTAGTTTGGCCTACTAGATTGATCTTTCTTGCAATGGGAGAAGTGCTTAGCTTTGGGTTCAATCTTGCGGTTTCCTTCCCCAGTGATAGTAGGGGCAACAAGGCATGTATTGTATTGTTGCCATCGAGGATAACAAGATGTGGTTTTTATCATATTGCATGAATTTATCCCTCTACACCATGTCATCTTGCTTAAGGCGTTACTTTGTTCTCTTGAACTTAATACTCTAGATGCATGCTGGATAGCGGTCGATGTGTGGAGTAATAGTAGTAGATGCAGGCAGGAGTCGGTCTACTTGTCTCGAACGTGATGCCTATATACATGATCATACCTAGATATTCTCATAACTATGCTCAATTCTGTCAATTGCTGAACAGTAATTTGTTCACCCACCGTAAAATACTTGTGCTGTTGAGAGAAGCCACTAGTGAAACCTATGGCCCCCGGGTCTATCTTCATCATATTAATCTTCCAACAATTAGTTATTTCCTTTTCTTTTATTTTACTTTGCATCTTTATCATAGAAATACCAAAAATATTATCTTATCATATCTATCAGATCTCACTCTCGTAAGTGGCCGTGTAGGGATTGACAACCCCTTATCACGTTGGTTGCGAGGATTTATTTGTTTTGTGTAGGTGCGAGGGACTCGCGCGTAGCCTCCTACTGGATTGATACCTTGGTTCTCAAAAACTGAGGGAAATACTTACGCTACTTTGCTGCATCACCCTTTCCTCTTCAAGGGAAAACCAATGCAGTGCTCAAGAGGTAGCACTGACATTTGATCGCCTCACTGATATCACAAATGAGCTTCATGCACTCGGCACCACTGAAATCACCAAGCATGAAATCGTCAAGACACTCTTGAGATCATTCGACATCTCATTTGACACCCTGGCCCTGATGATTCAAGAACGCCCTGACTTCAAGACTCTTGATCCGTCTGACATACTTGAGAGGCTCAACACACATGAGTTCCAGCTATCTGAGAAAAGAGATATCTATGGTCCCAACTATGGCCGAGCTCGCGCCTTGAAGGCAAAGGCTGTTTCCTCATCTGAAGAAGAATCTGACTGCAATTCTGAGGATCCCGAAGACATTGGAAAGGAGCTTGTCATGCTTGTAAAGAAGTTCCAAAGGTTCACTAGGAAGAAAGGCTCCAAACAGTCTTCAAGATCCAGCTCAAGAAATGACGAAGATTCCTCCCATGACTAAAAGAAGAGAACTTGTCACAAGTGCAAGAAAACCGGACACTACATCTCTGAATGTCCTCAATGGGACAATGAGAACAACAAGAATAAGAAGAGCAAGGAATATGATTCTGATGACAAGAAGAAGAAGAAATCCTCAAAGTATTCTTCTAAGTCTTCGTCAAAGTCTTCATCACACAAGAAGAGCTCATCTAGCAAGGGTCGTGCATTTGTTGGTAAGGAAATGGATTCAGAGGTGGAGTCTGCATTTGAGGAGGCGGAGATGGAGTCTGAAGAGGAATCTGATTCAGGCGTGGCAAGCCTGGCTTTAGCTTCAGCGTACGTCCTGAAGTCCATATTCAACACTTAAGACGATGGCCTCTTCACCAACGCTGATGCTAACGAAGATGACTCTGCACCCACCTACTGCTTCATGGCAAGTGGTGCCAAGGTAAACTCACGCGATGCTCACTATCAAACATCCAGTGAAGATGACTCTGAATGTAAATCAAACCTAGCTACAAAACACTTGCTAAAATTGCAACACAGCAACAGACTGCTATGGAACATATTCAAAAACTGTTAGACAAAAGCGATGACTGTTGGATGCGGAAATGACTCGAACTCAGTCCTTAACTGAAGACATTAAAAATCTTCATGTTAAGTACGAAGAACTTGAAAGTCGTCATGAAGCGCTCTCAACTACTCATGAAAAGCTCTCCTACGATTATCTTCAAAGGAAGTAAGAACTTGAGAACTTGAGAGCGGCTCATGAAGATCTTCAAGAAGAGAATGAGTCACTTCGCGCTCAACAGACTAGTCCCGCTCAGGAAGGATTTGAACCATCATGTCTAAAATTCCTTGAGCGTGATAACGCTGAAGGAAATATGCCCTAGAGGCAATAATAAAGTTATTATTTATTTCCTTATATCATGATAAATGTTTATTATTCATGCTAGAATTGTATTAACTGGAAACATGATACATGTGTGAATACATAGACAAACAGAGTGTCACTAGTATGCCTCTACTTGACTAGCTCGTTGATCAAAGATGGTTATGTTTCCTAGCCATAGACAAAGAGTTGTCATTTGATTAACGGGATCACATCATTAGGAGAATGATGTGATTGACTTGACCCATTCCGTTAGCTTAGCACTTGATCGTTTAGTTTGTTGCTATTGCTTTCTTCATGACTTATACATGTTCCTATGACTATGAGATTATGCAACTCCCGTTTACCGGAGGAACACTTTGTGTGCTACCAAACGTCACAACGTAACTGGGTGATTATAAAGGTGCTCTACAGGTGTCTCCGAAGGTACTTGTTGGGTTGGCGTATTTCGAGATTAGGATTTGTCACTCCGATTGTCGGAGAGGTATCTCTGTGCCCACTCGGTAATACACATCACTTAAGCCTTGCAAGCATTACAACTAATGAGTTAGTTGCGGGATGATGTGTTACGGAACGAGTAAAGAGACTTGCCTGTAATGAGATTGACTAGGTATTGAGATACCGACGATCGAATCTCGGGCAAGTAACATACTGGTGACACAAGGAACAACGTATGTTGTTATGCGATTCAACCGATAAAGATCTTCGTAGAATATGTAGGAGCCAATATGAGCATCCAGGTTCTGCTATTGGTTATTCATCGAAGACGTGTCTCGGTCATGTCTACATAGTTCTCGAACCCGTAGGGTCCACACGCTTAAAGTTCGATGACGGTTATATTATGAGTTTTGATGTACCGAAGGTAGTTCGGAGTCCCGGATGAGATCGGGGACATGACGAGGATTCTCGAAATGATCAAGATGTAAAGATCGATATACTGGACGACTATATTCGAACATCGGAAAGGTTCCGAGTGATTCGGGTATTTTTCGGAGTACCGGGGAGTTACGGGAATACGGGGAAAGAAGTATATGGGCCTTATTGGGCTTTAGGGGAGAGAGAGGCAGGCTGCACCCCCCAATGATTAGTCCGAATTGGACTAGGGGGGGGGGGCGCCCCCTCCTTCCTTCTCTTCCCTCTCCCCCTTCCTTGTCCCCTACTCCTACTACTTGGAAAGGGGAGGAATCGGGAGTAGGACTCCTCCAGGGCGCGCCATAGGGGCCGACCCTCTCCTCCTCCTCCGCTCCTTTATATACGGGGAGGGAGGCACCCCTTGGAGACACAACAATTGATTTGATCTTTTAGCCGTGCGCGGTGCCCCCCTCCACCATAGTCCACCTCGATAATGCTGTAGCGGTGCTTAGGCGAAGCCCTGCGTCGGTGGAACATCATCATCGTCACCACGCCGTTATGCTGACGAAACTCTCCCTCAACACTCGGCTGGATCAGAGTTCAAGGGACGTCATCGGGCTGAACGTGTGCTGAACTCGGAGGTGCCGTGCTTTCGGTACTTGATCGGTCGGATTGTGAAGATGTACAACTACATCAACTGCGTTGTGCTAACACTTCCGCTTTCGGTCTACGAGGGTACGTGGACAACACTCTCCCCTCTCGTTGCTATGCATCACCATGATCTTGCGTGTGCGTAGGAATTTTTTTGAAATTACTACGTTCCCCAACAAACGCTACTTCTGTTGCTGGATGTTCTACTGCTACTGCAATTGCAATATCTTCAACTGCTGATGTGGTAACTAACCCCTCTGCTGAGGATACCACTACTATTGCTAATGAGAATGCCAGGTTGAAGACATTGCTTGAGACAGGAATGTAGAAGAGTCTTAAAGGCCATCAGACACTATGTGATGTCCTCAAGAAACACATTCTGAACCGAAACCCTAGGAAAGAAGGTGTTGGGTTCGAGAGGAAAATGAATGTTGATGGTTCTTATTGGAAGCCTGAGCAGTACCCCAAAACCACATGGGTTGCTACAAAGGGACCTTTAGTGGATCCATCTACCTTATCTGGCATCACTTGTGCTAACCCGGTTATTACTGATGAATCCTTTGATGCAAACTATAAACTGTTTAAGAATCAGAATGGTGAAGTGTTTGCCAGGTATATTGGTACTAACTACAGGAATGGACCACCTTTGAAGAAGATCTGGGTGCCCAAGAGTTGTCTTGAAAATCCTCAGGTGAATGTCATCATGACACCACCTGGGAAGAAGACAAACCCCAGACCAAAGGCTTCACATGGTCCAAAGGCTTCATACAGACAGAGGACTCATCAGAGTCGTCCTAACACAAATGTTTTGCAGGGAAACCATACTCAGGCCTATGAATATGAGCGTGTTCAATCAAACCTCCATGTTCATAAGACCAAGAACACTATGCTTATTCTTATGAATATTATTCACCTCATGCAAGACTATTTGCTAGGGCTCCAAAGCCAAAGTTCTCAGATGCTGCACTTAGACTCATTGCTTCGAAGCCACCCCTGAAGATGTGGGTAGTTAAGAAAACTTAACTCTCTTTTGCAGGGAAAGGTCTCCAGCCAGAAATCAAAGGCGTCATATACTATTCCTGGGGACCTAAAACATCTTGTGGGGCGCAAGATAAAATGCCCAAATGGTCTTATTATATATTTCGTTCCTGAGTCGCTTGCCATTTATCCTATCAGTCCTAACCTGGATCTGAGCTTTTATAATCCACTTGCTCATCAAATTTTTATGCTTCACAATACTTATCGTGAAGTCTATCCCCCTAACTGCACTGTAGGGTATGACACCAGCTGCTTCAGAATGGAATATTGATAGTGGATGCACTAACCACATGACTGGCGATCGAAGTCTTCTCATGGACTCAACCTTACGTCCATCTGACAATAGTCATATCACATTTGCTGACAATGGTAAAAGCAAGGTATTGGGTCTAGGTAGAGTTGCAATCTCAAAGGATCAGCACGTGGATAAAGTGATGCTTGTTGAATCCCTTGGTTTAAACTTAATGTCTGTCTCAATGCTTTGTGACTTGAACATGGTTGTGATATTTGGAAAATATCATTGCCTTGTTCTAATGGAATCTGACAAGTCTCTAGTCTTTGAAGGGTACCGAAAAGGTGATCTGTACATGGTAGATTTCTCAGCAGGACCACAGTTGGTAGTATGTCTTCTACCAAAAGCTTCAGAGTGCTGGCTCTAGCATCGGAGGCTAGGTCATGCTGGCATGAGGAACTTGTACACTCTCACTAAGAAGAAGCATGTCATAAGCATCGAGGGCGTCAAGTTCAAAAAGGATCATCTGTGCGGTGCCTGCGAAGCCGGGAAGATGACTAGGGCCAATCATCCTTTGAAGACAATCATGACTATATCACGTCCCTTCGAGTTGCTTCACATGGACCTATTCGGCCCTACTCATTACTCCACTCTTACTACTACTGCTTGTCTCTATGGCTTTGTTGTTGTTGATGACTACTCTAGATATACCTGGGTGCATATAATTCTCTACAAGACTGAAGTGCAGGATGTCTTCAGAAGATTCACAAATCGTGCCATGATAACCCACAAGTATAGGGGATCGCAACAGTTTTCGAGGGTAGAATATTCAACCCAAATTTATTGATTCGGCACAAGGGGAGCCAAAGAATATTCTCAAGTATTAGCAGCTGAGTTCTCAATTCAACCACAACTGGAAACTTAATATCTGCATCAAGGTATTTAGTAGCAAAGTAATATGATAGTAGTGGTAACGGTGGCAAAAGTAATATTTTTGGTGTTTTATAGTGATGATAACAATAGCAACGGAAAAGTAAATAAGCGAAGAACAATATATGGAAAGCTCATAGGCAATGGATCGGTGATGGAGAATTATGCCGGATGCGATCGATCATGTAACAGTCATAACCTAGGGTGACACAGAACTAGCGCCAGTTCATCAATGTAATGTAGGCATGTATTCCGAATATAGTCATACGTGCTTATGGAAAAGAACTTGCATGCCATCTTTTGTCCTACACTCCCGTGGCAGCGGGGTCCTATTGGAAACTAAGGGATATTAAGGACTCTTTTTAATAGAGTACCGGACCAAAGCATTAACACATAGTGAATACATGAACTCCTCAAACTACGGTCATCGCCGAGAGTGGTCCCGACTATTGTCACTTCAGGGTTGCCGGATCATAACACATAGTAGGTGACTATAGACTTGCAAGATAGGATCAAGAACTCTCATATATTGATGAAAACATAATAGGCTCAGATATGAAATCATGGCACTCGGGCCCTAGTGACAAGCATTAAGCATAGCAAAGTCATAGCAACATCAATCTCGGGACATAGTGGATACTAGGGATCAAACCCTAACAAAACTAACTCGATTACATGATAAATCTCATCCAACCATCACCGTCCCGCAAGCCTACGATGGAATTACTCACGCACGGCGGTGAGCATCATGAAATTGGTGATGGAGGAAATTGATGATGACGATGGCGACAGATTCCCATCTCCAGAGCCCCGAACGGACTCCGGATCAGCCCTCCCGAGAGAGTTTAGGGCTTGGTGGCGGCTCCGTATCGTAAAACGCGATTGTCAGTGTCAAAACCAGTGGATCTCGGGTAGGGGGTCCCGAACTGTGCGTCTAAGGCAGATGGTAACATGAGGCAGGGGACACGTTGTTTTACCTAGGTTCGGGCCCTCTAGATGGAGGTAAAACCCTATGTCCTGCTTGATTGTTCTTGATAATATGAGTAGTACAAGAGTTGATCTACCACGAGATCGGAGAGGCTAAACCCTAGAAGCTAGCCTATGGTATGATTGTATGTTGTCCTACGGACTAAAACCCTCCGGTTTATAGACACCAGAGGAGGCGAGAGTTACACAAGAGGTCGGTTACAAAGGAGGAGATATGCATATCCGTATTGCCTAGCTTGCCTTCCACGCCAAGTAGAGTCCCATCCGGACACGGGATGAAGTCTTCAATCTCGTATACTCATATTCCAACAGTCCGGCCAAAGGATATAGTCCGGCTGTCCGGAGACCCCCCTAATCCAGGACTCCCTCAGTAGCCCCTGAACCAGGCTTCGATGACGATGAGTCCGGGCGCAGTGTTGTCTTCGGCATTGCAAGGCGGGTTCCTCCTCCGAATACACCACGGAAGAGTTTGAATACAAGGATAGTGTCTGACCCTGCAAAATAAGTTCCACATACCACCGTAGAGAGAATAATATTTCCACAAATCTAATCTGCTGACACGTTTTGGCAGCACGACAACACGCCATAGCCCGGTAATTATTTGAACTGTTTTTCTTTAACCAGCCCCGCACATAACGCGAGGCGGTTTCTTGACATGTCTTGTCAAAGCAGAGATCATGTTCCCCTTATTATGGGATTCTCATCAATACAAACGTGGGTAACCCAACCGTGCCTATTGGTATGGCTCCTAGATCTTAGGTAAGTCTCGAACGGCCACGAGGAGGACGCCTGATATTCATCCCCTTTATAAAGGGACAAGGCTTTTTCTTTTTTCCCTCCCGTGCTCAATCGAATCCTTCCCCCGCCTTGAGTTCTAACACCCAAAGCCCAGGTCAGGTGCTTCGGACCTTCAATCATGTCTAGATCCGGCCTTCAAGGCTGGTGGATGCCTTCCTCCGTCACGGAGGACGATATCAAGAAGTTGAGGGAGGCCAGATATCTGACCGCCAAAATTTCGCATAGGCTGTCCGCCTGAGAGCAGGTCGTCCCTACTCCCGAACCCAACGAGAGCGTTGTGTTCGTCTCCCACTTCCTCCGAGGACTAGGCCTCGCTCTGGATCCCTTTGTTAGGGGTCTTATTTTCTATTACGGGCTGGATTTTCATGATCTGGCCCCGGATTCCCTTCTTCACATCTCGTCATTTATTGTCGTTTGTGAGGCCTTCCTCCGCATTACCCCTCACTTCGGCCTGTGTCTCAAGACCTTCGATGTGAAGCCGAAGATGGTCGAGGGGCAGTACGCAGCGTGCGGAGGTGCTCTAATAAGCAAAATTGCTGACGCTCCATGGCCAAAGGGTTATTTTCTAGAGGTGTCCGGATTGTGGCAACGGGAGTGGTTTTACGTCACAGCTCCCCGAAGTGCCAAGTGGGTGGCTGCCCCCACCTTTCGCTCGGGCCCTCCACCACAACTGATGTCATGGATCAGTAGGGGGCTGAGCTGGGGTCCAGCCAAGGACGTGCCAATACTGCAGAGCCGTATCCAAGACCTCTTCGAGGAGGATTTCAGTCGGGTTATGGTAATGCAAGTTATGCTGGTTCGTCGAGTCCATCCTTGCAAACGACGGCCCCTCCATATGTGGGAATTCAACCCTGAAGGACCGCGCACTATTCAGAATTTCCTCGGCATGACGCATGAGGAGATGTACAAATCGTTCTTCGGACCCCAAATAGAGTGTTCGGACACTACCGAGGACGTGGGCCTAAACTGCAACCGCCCCGCTGCCCAAGTAAGTAATCCCATGGCCGAACACACTATCCTTTTATTTATCATGACATCATTCTGAAGAATCGCTCTTTGACCAGGACTGGATAACAAAGGTGAAGATGATCCGGTGTTCGGCCCCCTTCCTGAAGGCTTGGACAATCCAGTGCTGGAAAAGATGCTCGAGCAAACACCTTGTCTAGTGCCCTCTAAGGAAGATGAAGGGGGGAATAAAGAGGGCGAAAGCGGGCCTCCATTGCTACCTATTCCAATCGAGGGAATGAGCGCCTCCGCGAGGGAGGATAACCAAGGGAAAGAATCTGACATTCTCTCTCCCCGGGGAAGGAAGAGGACTACCTCTGAAGATCCGAAAACTAAGGTTTCCAAACGGGAGAAGAAATCTCTGCCAGAGGGTCCTGCCTCGGAGGGTATTCTTGCCGCACAATATCCGCACGGGGATCAGCCCTCTACCGAGCTGTAAGTAATCAAAAAGTACTTAATAGTGAAGATATCTTGCTCTACTTCTGAGGAAAATAACCGAAGTATTTATCTTGCAGTTCGGATCTTAGCCCTTCTCAGCAGAGCTCGTCTTCGGGGGATCTTCTTCCGGAGATGATGGAGAGCGAAACGCCTCCCCCTGCTACACTGCCTCACGAAACGGGCGACCCCGAGGTGTCATCGCGGAGGGTTTCTCCTGATCCGGCAAGGCCGGAAGGTAATCCTATGGCCACCCGAAGTCCTTAGTATCCAGCTCTCGAAGGGAGCAATCAAAAGAGTCCGGCACCGTCTGGTGTGCGGTCGGACGTACTGAGGGATCTGCTGGAGCAAGCGGTTATCTCAGAAGAGCACCACACATTGATGGGTATGGTGATTGAAAGGATTTCGTCCGCCGAAAGCGGGTTGCATGAAGGTTTTTATGAGTCTACTGACGGGTTTTAAGGTACGTGAAATGATGTACATTTTTGACGGTACCGCACATTTCTAGATGTGCCCTGTGTGGATAGTAGCCCCTAAGACTCTGGTTGTCGTCGAAAACGGCGGCAAACAGAGGATCATAGTCCCAGGTAATAACCAGACTGCCTTTATGTGCAATTGGTGGAAGCTCCGGTGGCTAGCCGGACTGATAGGTATGCCGAACTAAAGCGGGAGCTGGATGCGGCAGATGCCGACATCGTGCTTGTCAACAAACGGCTTGACGAGGCACAGGGTCAGTGATTTTTCTGGTGATTGTCACATAGTAAGAGCAACATGATGCCATTATCTTTAATATGTTGTGACTGCAGATGGAGCTGCAACCGTGGAGACCCTTAGGGAGGAACTTGCCCGAGCCAAGGAGCACGCGAGGAGCAGCAATGCTGCCGTCTTAAGGGCGGCCGAGGGCTTAAGGGCCGAACAGACCGCACATTGCGAGAGCAAAGAGAAAATTGCCAAGATGGCCGTGGAGTTAAAAGATGCTGCTGACCGATACCGGCTTCTTGAAGAAGAAAACCGGGCGAAGGCGACGGACCTGGAGAAGGCCCAGGTGGCTACCAAGGAAGCCCGCTCCAAAATTAGAGCGATGAAGGAGGAGCTGAGTCAAGATGCAGATATCGTGTCTGGGAAGCCCTTCTTGTTGTGGACTAAGTTCAGAGATCCGAAGTATGCTCCTTTGGACCGGCTATGGAGTTCTGCGGACGCGTACATGGATTTGGCTGCAAGTGCTGCTGATGCAGCCGAGTACTTCAAGGATCAGAAAGGTCCCGAAGTGGAAAAGCTGTTCTAGTCACAGTTTCACGCTCCAGTCCGTCCGCTGCTGCTGAATAAGCGATTGACCGGTTGGGCCGTGCTACCTCTTGAGCTTGCGTTGGATTTCCCCGAAGAGGAAGGGATGATGCGGCGGAGTAGCGTAAGTATTTCCCTCCGTTTTTGAGAACCAAGGTATCAATCCAGTAGGAGGCCACGCTCAAGTCCCTCGTACCTGCACAAAACGATAGCTACTCGCAACCAACGCGATTAGGGGTTGTCAATCCCTTCATGGTCACTTACGTGAGTGAGATCTGATAGATATAATATTTTTGGTATTTTTGGTATAAAGATGCAAAGTAAAAAGTAAAGGCAAAGTAAAAAAGCAAAGCAAGATTAAAGTGATGGAGATTAATATGATGAGAATAGACCGAGGGGCCATAGGTTTCACTAGTGGCTTCTCTCGAGAGCATAAGTATTCTACGGTGGGTGAAGAAATTACTGTTGAGCAATTGACAGAATTGAGCATAGTTATGAGAATATCTATGCATGATCACATATATAGGCATCACGTCCGTGACAAGTAGACCGAAACGATTCTGCATCTACTACTATTACTCCACTCATCGACCGCTATCCAACATGCATCTAGAGTATTAAGTTAAAAACAGAGTAACGCCTTAAGCAAGATGACATGATATAGAGAGATAAATTCATGCAATATGACATAAACCCCATCTTGTTATCCTCGATGGCAACGATGCAATACGTCGCTGCGCCTTCTGTCACTGGGAAAGGACACCGCAAGATCAAACCCAAAGCTAAGCACTTCTCCCATGGCAAGAACTTCCAATCTAGTTGGCCAAACCAAACGGATAATTTGAAGAGACTTGCAAAGATAACCAATCATACATAAGAGAATTCAGAGAAGATTCAAATATTATTCATAGATAGACTTGATCATAAACCCACAATTCATCGGACTCAACAAACACACCGCAAAAAGAAGATTACATCGAATAGATCTCCACAAGAGAGGGGGAGAACTTTGTATTGAGATCCAAAAAGAGAGAAGAAGCCATCTAGCTACTAACTATGGACCCGAAGGTCTGAGGTAAACTACTCACACTTCATCGGAGAGGCTATGATGGTGTAGAAGCCCTCCGTGATGACGGCCCTCTCCGGCGGAGCTCCGGAACAGGCCCCAAGATGGGATCTCGTGGATATAGAAAGTTGCGGCGGTGGAATTAGGTTTTTGGCTCCTGTTCTGATCGTTTGGGGGTATGTAGGTATATATAGGAGGAAGGAGTACGTCGGTGGAGCTCCGAGGGGCCCACGAGGCAGGGGGCGCGCCCCCCCACCCTCGTGACCACCTCTCTGATGCCTTGGCGTAGGGTCCAAGTCTCCTGGATCACCTTCGGTGAGAAAATCACGTTCCCGAAGGTTTCATTCTGTTTGGACTCCGTTTGATATTCCGTTTCTTCGAAACACTGAAATAGGCAAAAAACAGCAATTCTGGGCTGGGCCTCTGGTTAATAGGTTAGTCCCAAAAATAATATAAAAGTGGTAAATAAAGCCCAATATAGTCCAAAACAGTAGATAATATAGCATGGAGCAATCAAAAATTATAGATACGTTGGAGACGTATCAGGCCGAGCTCCATAGGTTGTCCGGACTTGCCATGAGGTCCGTTGTGGATCACCTGTGGCCGAGAGGGCCAAGGCTGAGTAGCTATTTTAGCTTAGTGCAACAATTCCTTGAAGTTGTGCCACGCATCGATGATGTAAAGAGATCGACATGCATAGAAGGTGCGCGGATGGCCCTTGCCCGTGTCAAAACTTACTGGGCGGAGATGGAGGCCACCACTGTTGCGGCACAGGGTTCAGCCATAGGCCGAGTGGCTGCCGAGCACTACTTTGAAGAAGTCCTTGAAGGCGCTCGTTCGATAGAGACTCAGTGCTCGAAGAATATTATTTTCCAGTGACATGTAGTCCCATTGTACAAACAATGTTTTGTTGAATTTATCAAGGCTGTATTTATACTTTTGCCCAAAAGTGCTATGATGCCTCCTGTGCGGCCGGATGAACCAGGGCACAATCGCAGTAGTTCTCCTGGTGCCGCCTTAGCCGATAGAGCGGAACATAAGGCAGCAAAACACAGGAGCCGGGCAAACCCAACATTTGACCAAAGACATGATTCGGAGCTGATGCATATATGGCCAAACTCGCGACGCCGAACACTCCCTAAGGTATTCGGTCTTTATGTAAACCAGGCCTAAACAGTGCCCTTTGTAATAAGCACCTGGTGTCCAGGTACGTGCAATATTCTGACGTGGCCACATGCCAATACGTCAGCATCCTTCTCAATTGTACTGAGAATCCGAGGGATGTGTATCAACAAGAGACAGTAAAAAAGGTTTACGCAGGGTCTTAATCTAAAAAGAATCCTTGGAACGGGTCCCTACTGCACGTCTGCGCCTGTATCTCCATTGTGCCGTATTCTGGACGGGTGTAGCACGATGGTCATCTGAAAAAGAGAGGAACTTAATTGAAAATTTGTTGTGCAAAAGGTAAGTTATACTAAATAAGCAATATATAGTTCAAAATGAGTGAAGTTGATCCTAATTGCCACTTGTTTGCGCGTGTTGAGTCCCTTGTATTGTAATAGGGGTATAGCCATCAAACCTGTATCAATTACATATAGCTGCACCGGACTTGTCCAACTGTGCGTGTGGTCTTAACGACATGTCAGATGCTTTAGTTGGTGAGGCCGTTTAGTGTGCGGCTGACAAGGCAGCCGCACGTTCTTCCGCGCGCAAGGAGCGCTCAATATTTCCATTTACTGTAATGATGCGGAAGGTTAAATCTTCGCTGTGGAAGTTATCGGGGAAGCCGAATATAACCTCTAGTAGCAGGGAGCCCGTGCAATGGGCTTCTGGGCCTGGCGTGACTCCTTTAAAGGTAGTATTGCTATGGCTAATTTTTGTTGGGTCTATCCCCATTTTGCGGACTGTGTCCTAATATATCAGGTTTAAACTACTGCCGCCGTCCATCAGGACTCATGTGAAGTGGTATCCGTCAATTATCGGGTCTAACACCAAGGCAGCCCATCCTACACGCCGGATACTTGCCGAGTAATCCCGATGGTCGAAGGTGATCGGTTGGGACGACCAGTGGCAGAACTCCGCGGTGATAGGCCCTGGGGCATGTGTCTCTAGGAGTGCCGCTTTGTTTCTCCCCTTTGTCACGTGTAACACGTTTACTGTTTTGACTTCTCATGGGAATTTCTTCTGTTCCCTGGTGCTTTGCTTGCGAGGCTCGTCCTCGTCTTTGCTTGGTGTATCCTTCCCCTTATGTTCGGCGTTGAGCTTGCCGGACTACTTGTAGACCCAACATTCTCTATGGGTATGGTTTGCAGATTTATCGGGGGTGCTGTGGATCTGACATATTTGATCCAGAATCTTGTTTAGGCTAGACAGTTCATCTCTGTTGCCTTTGGAGGGCAGCTTTTGCTGACCTGGCCGAGAGCTTCTGAATCCGGCGTTTACCCCCGTGCTCTTCGGGCTGTCTTCTTTATTCCCGCGCTTGTTTTTGCTGCGCCGTGGTTTCCCGTTTTCGTCCCTGACTTCGGATGTACTTGGGTCGCTGGTGCTGCATCGAGCTAACCAGCTATCCTCGCCCGCGCAAAAGCGGGTCATGAGGCTTGTTAATGATGCCATTGTTCTCGGTTTTTCTTGGCAAGCCATTCATCTCGAACGCTGTGCTTAAAAGCTACTAAGGCTTTGGTGTCCGGGCAGTCGACTATTTGGTTCTTTTTAGTGAGGAACCTGTTCCAAAGCTTTCGGGCTGACTCTCCGGGCTGTTGAGTTATATGACTTAAATCGTCTGCATCCGGAGGTCAGACATAGGTCCCTTGAAAATTTTCCCAAAAAGTGTCTTCGAGCTCTTCCTAGCTTCCAATGGAGTTTTCGGGGAGGATTTTAAGCCAGTGCTGAGCTGGCCCTTTGAGCTTGAGGGGTAAGTACTTGATGGTGTGGAGATCGTCTCCTCGAGCCATATGAATATGGAGGATGTAGTCCTCAATCCAGACCCCAGGGTATGTCGTTCTATCATACGCCTCTATGTTTACGGGTTTGAATTCCTTTGGAAATTCATGGTCCATCACCTCATCAGTGAAACATAGGGGGTGTGTGACACCCCTATATTTGGGTGTACCGTGGTGTTGGGATGTTTGTTGTGTTGCATTGCATGCTGGAGCGTGCTTGCGTGGCTCGTAGATGGATCTGGTTGCGCCATCTTTTTGATGCAAGCCTTCACGTGGATCGCGTACTGGCTTATGTGCGGCGTCGTTTGCCGCTTTATGTTGGCCACGAGGTCGTCTATCCGACCGGATTGCCATTTTGTTTTTTGATTGCGGGGGATCTAAGGCCTCCTCATCAAATTCAGGTAGCAACTTTCGCTTCGGGTAGCTCTTGGTGTGGCGATTACCGCCGTACTTCGCTTCAGTGTTGAGTACTTTACTCCATCTGATTCTGAGTGTGTCTTGTGCAGCCCTGAGCCTTTGCTTCTGCTTTTTCAGACTCCTCGCAGTGGCAACAAGCCTTTTATGGGTATTCTGTTGCTCCGGGTGCCTAGCCGGTGTGATGTTATCCGGACTGTTATCTTCAACGGAGTCGGGTTGTTTGGCTTGATTCTCCGTGTTGCCGTGGTCGGACGATGGTTCAATGCCGTGTTTGTCGTTCGCTGGCTCGCCTTGCTCTATCACTGGGTCTATATGATCGCTGTTTCTGCCGAGGCGGGATTTGGAGCGGCGCTTACGCCGCCGCTTTGACTGCTTCTCGAGGGAACAACCCTTCGCTGCGTCCTTTCGGTCTTCGTCGTTGTTTACTTTGGGTGCGTCCAGCATGTATACATCATATGATGAAGTGGGCGTATCCGTATTGCCTAGCTTGCCTTCCACGCCAAGTAGAGTCCCATCCGGACACAGGACGAAGTCTTCAATCTCGTATCCTCATAGTCCAACAGTCCGGCCAAAGGATATAGTCCGGCTGTCCGGAGACCCCCTAATCCAGGACTCCCTCAGCAATGAATCCTTCTCTCTGGGTTTTTTCTCCCTGAAAGTGAATATATAGAGTCAGGGATGAGGTCGGTGGAGCGTTAGGGGGCCCACGAGGCAGGGGGGCGTGCCCAGGGGGTAGGGCGCGCCCCCACCCTCGTGGACAGGTGGAGGCCCCCCTGGCGTGGATCTTTCTTCTAGTATTTTTTATATATTCCAAAATAATTCTCTGTTGATTTTCAGGTCATTCCGAGAACTTTTATTTCTGCACAAAAATAACAGCATGGCAATTCTGTTGAAAACAGCATCAGTCCGGGTTAGTTCCATTCAAATCATGCAAGTTAGAGTCCAAAACAAAGGCAAAAGTGTTTGGAAAAGTAGATATGACGGAGACGTATCAACTCCCCCAAGCTTAAACCTTTGCTTATCCTCAAGCAATTCAGTTGATAAACTGAAAGTGATAAAGAAAAACTTTTACAAACTCTGTTTGCTCTTGTTGTTGTAAATATGTAAAGCCAGCATTCAAGTTTTCAGCAAAGATTATGAACTAACCATATTCACAATAACATTTAGGTCTCATGTTTACTCATATCAATGACACAATCAACTAGCAAGCAATAATAATAAATCTCAGATGACAACACTTTCTCAAAACAATCATAATATGATATGACAAGATGGTATCTCGCTAGCCCTTTCTGAGACCACAAAACATAAATGCAGAGCACCTTTATAGATCAAGGACTGACTAGACATTGTAATTCATGGTAAAAGAGATCCAGTGAAGTCATACTCAATGTAAACTAACATTAATGGATGCAAATGACAGCAGTGCTCTCCAACTGGTGCTTTTTAATAAGAGGATGATGACTCAACATAAAATTAAATGGATAGGCCCTTCGCAGAGGTAGCAGGGATTTGTAGAGGTGCCAGAGCTCGGTTTTGAAATTGATATGAGTAATATTTTGAGCGGTATACTTTCATTGTCAACATAACAACCGAGAGATCTCGATATCTTCCATGCTACACACATTATAGGAGGTTCCCAAACAAAATGGTAAAGTTTATACTCCCCCTCCACCAACAAGCATCAATCCATGGCTTGCTCGAAACAACGAGTGCCTCCAACTAACAAGAGCCCCGGGGGAGTTTTGCTTGCAGTTATTTTGATTTGATTTGCATAAAGCATGGGACTGGGCATCCCGGTGACCAGCCACTTTCTCGTGAGTGAGGAGCGGAGTCCACTCCTCTTGAGAATAACCCGCCTAGCATGGAAGATACAGACAGCCCTAGTTGATACATGAGCTATTCGAGCATACAAAACAGAATGTTTATTTGAAGGTTTAGAGTTTGGCACATACAAATTTACTTGGAACGGCAGGTAGATACCGTATATAGGTAGGTATGGTGGACTCATATGGAATAACTTTAGGGTTTATGGAATTGGATGCACAAGCAGTATTCCCGCTTAGTACAAGAGAAGGCTAGAAAAAGACTAGGAGGCGACCAGCTAGAGAGCGACAACAGTCATGAACATGCATTAAAATTAATCAACACCGAATGCAAGCATGAGCAGGATATAATGCACCATGGACATAAATATCGTAGAGGCTATGTTGATTTTGTTTCAACTACATGCGTGAACATGTGCCAAGTCAAGCCACTCGAATCGTTCAAAAGAGGATACCACCCTATCATACCACATCACAACCATTTTAATAGCATGTTGGCACGCAAGGTAAACCATTATAAGCTCCTAGATAATTAAGCATGGTATAAGCAACTACAATCTCTAATTGTCATTGCAAACATGTTTATTCAGAATAGGCTAAATCAGGAACGATGAACTAATCATATTTACAAAAACAAGAGAGGTCGAGTTCATACCAGCTTTTCTCATCTCAATAAGCTCATCATATAATCATCATTATTGCCTTTCACTCGCACGACCGAATAGTGTGGATAATAATAATAGTGCACGTGCATTGGACTAAGCTGGAATCTGCAAGCATTCAATTCAAGAGAGAAGACAAGGTAATATGGGCTCTTTGTTAGATCAACAATAATGCATATAAGAGCCACTCAACATTTTCATTATGGTCTTCTCCTCTCGACCCCCAAAGAACAAGAAAAGAAATAAAACTATTTACATGGGAAAGCTCCCAACAAGCAAATGAAGAACGAGAAATCTTTTTGGGTTTTCTTTTAATTATTACTACTACAACAAGAAAAGTAAACTAGCTAAAAGCTACAACTAATTTTTGTTTTGTTTCTCTTAAGGTTTATTAAACACATAAGAAGAAAGCAAAGGAAAATAAACTAGCATGGATGTTACAATGAAAAAGTATGAGCACCGACAACTAGTGATGAGTGTGTGAACATGAATGTAATGTCGATGAGAAATACGTACTCGCCCAAGCTTAGGCTTTTGGCCTAAGTTGGTCTATGGCCACGGCTGGCCGGGCGGATATCCAAAGTTGTAGTTGGGGTCGTACTAAGAAGAATCCCCCTGGTGCCACTGGTTGGCGATCTCTTCCGAATTCCACTGATAAACAGACTGCCGGTGAGGATCAAATTGTGGTTCCGGCTCTGGCTCTGTAGCTGGTGTGGGGTTTCGGTAGGCGTGAATGGCCTCTGGTGGAACAAGGTACTTTCCTGCAGATAAGTCAAACAAAGAAGGAGCAGGCAAGGTAATAGTCTCAGGGTGATTTTTGTCAAATATCAGCTTGTACTTAAGCATCTTTTCCTTATTCTTAACGATAAAATCATGTGCTACCATACTCTTATAGTCTAGAAAAACAGGAGGCATCAACTTCTCTTCCTTCTCATAATGCCTAATAGGTATGTTAAAGTGTGCAGCGAGGCGCGAGGGGAAGATGCCTCCAAGGATGGGGCCTTTAGTATGGTTAAGATTTAACCGCTTTGCAACAATAGCGCCCATACTAAATGTGTCATCACGGAACAAGGCATGGCACAAAATAACAATATCAGGGGCACTAAGATTGCCATAGTTTCCGTGACCAATTAAGCATCTACTAGCAAATATTGTGAAGTAACGTAAAATAGGAAAATGTATGCTAGTAATTCTTGAATCGGAAACTTTCCTCGCTTCCCCTACAGCAATTGTATCAATAAACCCTTCCACATCGTCACGATGTGGTTCCTCTACGCTACCCTTGAAAGGGATCAAACAAACCCGACAAAAATCATGAAGTGACATCTCCTTATGTTCATCATATAAATAAAATTCCACCGTAGGTGGTGAGATCCTAGCATGGAAATGAAAGTTTTGCACAAAGATATTGGTGAGTAAGAGATATTGTTCGCGTTGGTTGTGGAGGAAGGCGGTGAGGCCTGCATTCTTAGCCAATTCATAGAAATCATCATAAATCTCGGCTGCTCTCAAGAAATCATCACAAGGCCATTCACACGGCCGGACCTCCACAGTGCGAGGGAGATTATACTTGGGCTTCTTGTTCTCTTCACTTTGTTTATCCTTCAAGCTTCGGGTCAATGAGCCCCTCAAAAATCTCTTCATCTTTTTCTGAAAATTTCTGAAATTTTTAGTAACTTCAAAATAAAAGTGAACCAAACTCAACAAAATTGATAGCAACTACTCCTACAAGTGCCTAGAGGCAATATCATGCATTAAAACTACTTTTGACCATATAAATTTGAAATGCAAGCTCAAGAACAGGGTCACCTAAGTAGCAAAAATATGCAATGAATAAATCACTAGAACAAAAACTAATTGGACCATTGGAGGAGTCACATACCAAAGAACAATCCCACAAAGCAGTTTTGTAAATGGAGCTTTGAGCAAGGAGATCGAAAATGGCAGCAGGATGAGCTTGGACTCGGGTTTGAGTTGGCTAGTGATGTTTGTGGGAGGAAGAAGGAGTGTGTGGTAGCTGGAATAAGTGGAGGGGAGCCACCGTGGGCCCACGAGGCAGGGGGCGCGCCCTGGACCCTCGTGGCCAGGTGCTTGCTCCCCGTGTTGTGTTCTCAGTGCTAGATATTCTCAAATATTCCAGAAAAAATCATATTTAAATTTCAGGGCATTTGGAGAACTTTTATTTTCAAGGTATCTTTTATTGCATGGATAATTCAGGAAATAGACAGAAATTACTATTTTTGCTTTATTTAATATAAATAACAGAAAGTAAAAATAGGGTACAGAGAGTTGTGTTTTCTAAATCCGTCCATCTCATGCTCATCAAAAGGAATCCACTAACAAGGTTGATCAGGTCTTGTTAACAAACTCGTTTCGAGTACATGAAATCGGAGAAATTTCGAATAACACTATGTTACCTCAACGGGGATATGCACGTCCCCAATAATAAGAATATCATATTTCTTCTTGACGGTAGGTAGTGGAAATTCGAAACCTCCAAAAATAATCGATGGAATTTTTCCAATAGAGTTTATACTATGAACTTGAGGTTGTTTCCTCGGAAAGTCTACCATATGCTCATTACCATTAACATCAAAAGTGACATTGCCTTTGGTGCAATCAATAATAGCCCCTATAGTATTCAAAAAGGTTCTTCCAAGATTAATAGACATACTATCGTCCTCGGGAATATCAAGAATAACAAAGTCCGTTAAAATAGTAACATTTGCAACCACAACAGGCACATCCTCACAAATACCGACAGGTATAGCAGTTGATTTATCAGCCACTTGCAAAGATATTTTAGTAGGTATCAACTTATTCAAATCAAGTCTACGATATAAAGAGAGAGGCATAACACTAACACCAGCTCCAAGATCACATAAATTAGTTTTAACATAGTTTCTTTTAATGGAGCATGGTATAGTTGGTACTCCTGGACCTCCAAGTTTCTTTGGTATTCCACCCTTACAAGTATAATTAGCAAGCATGGTGGAAATTTCAGCTTCCGGTATCTTTCTTTTATTAGTAACAATATATTTCATGTACTTAGCATAAGGATTCATTTTAAGCATATCAGTCAAACGCATACGCAAGAAGATAGGTCTAATCATTTTAGCAAAGCGCTCAAAATCCTCATCATCCTTTTTATTGGATGGTTTAGGAGGAAAAGGCATGGGTTTCTGAACCCATGGTTCTCTTTCTTTACCGTGCTTCCTAGCAACAAAGTCTTTGTTATCATAATGTTAATTCTTTGATTGTGGATTATCAAGATCAACAACAGGTTCAACCTCTACTTCATTGTCATTACTAGGTTGAGCATCAACATGAGCGTCATTATTAAAATTATCACTAGGTCCATGCTCATTACCAGATTGTGTTTCAGCATCAGAAATAGAAATATCATTGGGATTCTCAGGTGTGTCATCAACAGGTTCGCTAGAAGCATGCAAAGTCCTATCATTTTTCTTTTTCCTCCTCTTAGAAGGACTAGGTGCATCAATATTATTTCTCTGAGAATCTTGCTCAATTCTCTTAGGATGGCCCTAAGGATACAAAGGTTCCTGAGTCATTTTACTACCTCTAGTCATAACTCTAACAACATTACCATTTTTCTTACTATTTAATTCATTGAGCAAATCATTCTGAGCTTTAAGTACTTGTTCTACTTAAGTGGTAACCATAGAAGCATGTTTACTAATAAGTTTTAGTTCACCTTTAACATTAGCCATATAATCACTGAAGTGTTCAATCATATTAGCATTATGTTTCAATTGTCTACCAACATAAGCATTAAAACCTTCTTGCTTAACCATAAAGTTATCAAACTCATCTAAGCATTGGCTAGCAAACTTAGTAGGAGGGATTTCAGCTTTATCATATCTATAGAGAGAATTTACCTTCACTACCTGTGTCGGGTTATCAAGACCATGTATTTCTTCAACAGGAGGTAAATTCTTAACATCTTCAGCTTTAATACCTTTTTCTTTCATAGATTTCTTTGCCTCTTGCATATCTTCAGGACTGAGAAATAGAATACCCCTTTTCTTCGGAGTTGGCTTAGGAGTTGGTTCAGGAAGTGTCCAATTATTTTCATTATTCAACATATTATTCAATAAAATTTCATCTTGATCAACAGTTCTTTCCCTGAAAACACAACCAGCATAACTATCCAGGTAATCTCTGGAAGCATCGGTTAGTCCATTATAAAAGATATCAAGTATTTCATTCTTCTTGAGAGGATGATCAGGCAAAGCATTAAGTAATTGGAGAAGCCTCCCCCAAGCTTGTGGGAGACTCTCTTCTTCAATTTGCACAAAATTATATATTTCCCTTAAAGCATCTTGTTTCTTATGAGGAGGGAAATATTTAGCAGAGAAGTAATAAATAATATCCTGGGGACTACGCACACAACCAGGATCAAGAGAATTAAACCATATCTTAGCATCACCCTTTAATGAGAAGAAAATAATTTAAGGATATAATAGTAGCGAGTTTTCTCATCATTAGTGAACAGGGTAGCTATATCATTTAATTTAGTAAGATGTGCCACAACAGTTTCAGATTCATAGCCATAGAAAGGATCAGATTCAACCAAAGTAATTAAATCAGGATCAACAGAGAAATCATAATCCTTTAAGTAACAAAGATAGGTGAAGTAGCATAAGCAGGGTCATATTTTATTCTAGCATTCAAAGTTTTTTGTTTCAGCTTAGCTAATAATTTCTTAAGATCACTTATATCATTGTAAGCAAGAAAGTCTCTAGCAGTTTATTCATCCATAACATAGCCCTCAGGAACAACAGGCAATTCATATCTAGGGGGAGAATCTTCATCATCACTTTCATCAATATTATCGGTTTCAATAATTTCATTCTCTCTAGCCCTAGCAAGTTGTTCATCAAGAAACTCACCAAGTGGCACAGTAGTATCAAGCATAGAAGTAGTTTCATCATAAGTATCATGCATAGCAGAAGTGGCATCATCAATAACATGCGACATATCAGAATGAATAGCAGAAGTAGGTATAGGTGTCGCAAGCTTACTCAAAACAGAAGGTGAATCAAGTGCAGAGCTAGATGGCAGTTCCTTACCTCCCCTCGTAGTTGAGGGATAAATCTTGGTTCTTGGATCTTTCAAGTTCTTCATAATGATAAGCAGATATAAATCCCAACTGACTCAAAGAATAGACCTATGCTCCCTGGCAACGGCGCCAGAAAATAGTCTTCACAACCCACAAGTATAGGGGATCGCAACAGATTTCGAGGGTAGAGTATTCAACCCAAATTTATTAATTCGACACAAGGGGAGCCAAAGAATATTCTCAATTATTAGCAGTTGAGTTGTCAATTCAACCACACTTGGAAACATAATATTTGCAGCAAGGTATTTAGTAGCAAAGTAATGTGATAGTAGTGGTAACGGTGGCAAAAGTAACGGTAGCAAAAGTAATTTTTTTGGTGTTTTATAGTGATGATAACAATAGCAACGGAAAAGTAAATAAGCGAAGAACAATATATGGAAAGCTCATAGGCAATGGATCGGTGTGGAGAATTATGCCGGATGCGATTGATCAAGTAACAGTCATAACCTAGGGTGACACAGAACTAGCGCCAGTTCATCAATGTAATGTAGGCTTGTATTCCGAATATAGTCATACGTGCTTATGGAAAAGAACTTGCATGCCATCTTTTGTCCTACACTCCCGTGGCAGCGGGGTCCTATTGGAAACTAAGGGATATTAAGGACTCTTTTTAATAGAGTACCGGACCAAAGCATTAACACATAGTGAATACATGAACTCCTCAAACTACGGTCATCGCCGAGAGTGGTCCCGACTATTGTCACTTCGGGGTTGCCGGATCATAACACATAGTAGGTGACTATAGACTTGCAAGATAGGATCAAGAACTCTCATATATTGATGAAAACATAATAGGCTCAGATATGAAATCATGGCACTCGGGCCCTAGTGACAAGCATTAAGCATAGCAAAGTCATAGCAACATCAATCTCGGGACATAGTGGATACTAGGGATCAAACCCTAACAAAACTAACTCGATTACATGATAAATCTCATCCAACCCATCACCGTCCAGCAAGCCTACACTGGAATTACTCACGCACGGTGGTGAGCATCATGAAATTGGTGATGGAGGAAGGTTGATGATGACGATGGCGACGGATTCCCCTCTCCGGAGCCCCGAACGGACTCCAGATCAGCCCTCCCGAGAGAGTTTAGGGCTTGGCGGCGGCTCCGTATCGTAAAACGCGATGAATCCTTCTCTCTGGATTTTTCCTCCCCGAAAGTGAATATATAGAGTCAGGGTTGAGGTTGGTGGAGCGTCAAGGGACCCACGAGGCAGGGGGCGCGCCCAGGGGGGTAGGGCATGCCCCCCACCCTCGTGGACAGGTGGAGGCCCCGCTGACGTGGATCTTTCTTCCAGTATTTTTTATATATTCCAAAATAATTCTTTGTTGATTTTCAGGTCATTCCGAGAAATTTTATTTCTGCACAAAAATAACACCATGGCAATTCTGCTGAAAACAGCGTCAGTCCGGGTTAGTTCCATTCAAATCATGCAAGTTAGAGTCCAAAACAAGGGCAACAGTGTTTGGAAAAGTAGATACGACGGCGACGTATCATGCCATGATGAACTATGGCATCAAGATCAAGCACATAAGAAGTGACAATGGCACAGAGTTCAAGAACACCGGCCTCGACACTTATCTTGATACGTTGGGCATCACTCATGAATTCTCAGCTCCATACACACCTCAGCAGAATGGCATCATGGAGCGCAAGAACACAACACTCATTGAGATGGCTCGGACGATAATGCATGCCATGTCATCAACCGTGTTTATATTCACAAGCTTCCAAAGCAGACATCATATGAGCTATTGACTGATAAGAAGCCAAACGTACGCTACTTCAGAGTATTTGGTGCCAGGTGCTGGATTAAGGATCCACATCACACTTCAAAATTTGCACCGAAAGCACATGAAGGTTTTATGCTTGGTTATGGAAAGGATTCGCACTCCTACAGAGTCTTCAACCTCTTTCACTATAAAGTGGTTGAAACTATGGATGTGCGGTTTGATGAGACTAACGGATCGCAAAGAGAGCACCTGCCAAATGTGCTAGATAAAGTTCCACCTAGTGAATCCATCAAGCTTATGGGTACTAGAGAAATCATACCTTCAGAGGCATAGGCTGAAGAGGAACTTATCATTTCTACACCAAATCAACCTGAAGTCTCTGCTCAGCATGAAGCCACTGTTGAAGATGAAGACAATGATAAGCAAGAGCAAAATCTTCGTCCAGTTCATCCTCGTGTTACAAATGAAGTACAGATTGAGAAGATAATCGATAGCATCAATGCACCTGGTCCCCTCATTCGTTCAAGAGCAACACAACTGGCAAATTTCTGTGGGCACTTTGCATTTGTTTCTATATCTGAACCCAAGAAAGTTGCTGAAGCCTTCATGGAACCTGAGTGGATTCAAGCTATGCAAGAAGAGCTTCAACAGTTTGAATTCAACAATGTGTGGGAATCGGTCAAGCGTCCTGATCCTCGCAAGCACAATATCATAGGCACAAAATGGATCTATCACAACAAACAAGATGAGCATGGTCAAGTTGTCAAAAACAAGGCTCGTCTTGTTGCTCAAGGATATACTCAAGTTGAAGGAATTGACTTCAATGAAACATTTTCTTTGGTGGCCAGGCTTGAAGCCATTTGCAATCTGCTAGCCTATGCCAACCATCACAACATCCTTCTATATCAAATGGATGTGAAGAGTGCTTTTCTCAATGGAAAGATTGAAGAAGAAGTGTATGTCACACAACCACCTAGCTTTGAAGATCCAAAACATCCTGACATGGTTTACAAGCTCAACAAGGCACTGTATGGCCTCAAACAAGCCCCTCGTGCTTGGTATGACACACTCAAAGACTTCCTGAAGAGAAAAGGCTTCAAACCTGGTTCCCTGGATCCCACTCTCTTCATGAAGACATACAATGGTGAACTATTTGTGTGCCGGATCTATGTGGATGACATTATCTTCGGTTGCACTAACAAAAGATATAGTGATGATTTTGGACACATGATGCAAGAGCAATATCAGATGTCCATGATGGGTGAGATGAAGTTCTTTCTTGGTCTTCAAATCCATTACCAAAGCATGACATCTTCATATCTCAAGAGAAATACCTCAAAGACTGCCTGAAGAAGTTTGGAATGCAAGACTGCAAAGGTTACACGACGCCAATGCCAACCAAAAGTCATCTGGGTCCCGACGACAATGGTAAAGAGTTCGATCAAAAGGTATACTGTCCATGATTGGTTCTTTACTCTATTTGTGTGCATCTAGGCTAGATATCATGCTTAGCATTTTCATGTGTGCCCGATTCCAAGCGGCACCAAAGGAATCGCATCACTTAGCTGTGAAGCGAATTCTTCGATATTTGGCTTACACCCCAACACTAGGATTATGGTATCCAAAGGGCTCAGAGTTTGATCTAGTTGGATTCTCAGATGCTGATTATGTTGGTGACAAGGTTGATCGCAAGTTTACATCAGGCACATGTCACTTTCTTGGACGATCTCTTGTATGTTGGTCTTCAAAGAAGCAGAACTTTGTATCTCTCTCTGATACGTCTCCAACATATCTAGAATTTTTGATTGCTCCATGCTATATTATCTACTGTTTTGGACATTATTGGACTTTATTATACACTTTTATATTATTTTTGGGACTAACCTATTAACCATAGGCCCAGCCCAGAATTGCTGTTTTTTTGACTATTTTAGGGTTTCGAAGAAAAGGAATATCAAACGGAGTCCAAACGGAATGAAACCTTCGGGAACGTGATTTTCTCACCGAACATGATCCATGAGACTTGGGCCCTACGTCAAGCAACCAACAGGGAGGCCACGAGGTAGGGGGGCGCGCCTACCCCCCCCCCCCCCAGGCATGCCCTCCACCCTCGTGGACCCCTTGTTGCTCCACCGACGTACTTCTTCCTCCTATATATACCTGCGTACCCCCAAACGATCAGATACGGAGCCAAAACCCTAATTCCATCGCCGTAACTTTATGTATCCATGAGATCCCATCTTGGGGCCTATTCCGGAGCTCCGCCGAAGGGGGCATCGATCACGGAGGGCTTCTACATCAACACCATAGCCTCTCCGATGAAGTGTGAGTAGTTTACCTCAGACCTACGGGTCCATAGTTATTATCTAGATGGCTTCTTCTCTCTTTTTGGATCTCAATACAAAGTTCTCCCCCTCTCTTGTGGAGATCTATTCGATGTAATCTTCTTTTGCAGTGTGTTTGTTGAGACCGATGAATTGTGGGTTTATGATCAAGTTTATCTATGAACAATATTTGAATCTTCTCTGAATTCTTTTATGTATGATTGGTTATCTTTGCAAGTCTCTTCGAATTATCAGTTTGGTTTGGCCTACTAGATTGATCTTTCTTTCAATGGGAGAAGTGCTTAGCTTTGGGATCAATCTTGCGGTGTCCTTTCCCAGTGACAGTAGGGGCAGCAAGGCACGTATTGTATTGTTGCCATCGAGGATAACAAGATGGGGTTTTATCGTATTGTATGAATTTATCCCTCTACATCATGTCATCTTGCTTAAGGCGTTACTCCGTTCTTATGAACTTAATACTCTAGATGCATGCTGGATAGCGGTCGATGTGTGGAGTAATAGTAGTAGATGCAGGCAGGAGTCGGTCTACTTGTCTTGGACGTGATGCCTATATACATGATCATACCTAGATATTCTCATAACTATGCTCAATTCTGTCAATTGCTCAACAGTAATTTGTTCACCCACCGTAAAATATCTATGCTCTTGAGAGAAGCCACTAGTGAAACCTATGGCCCCCGGGTCTATATTCGTCATATTAATCTTCCAATACTTAGTTATTTTCATTGCTTTTATTTTCCTTTGCATCTTTATCATAAAAATACCAAAAATAGTATCTTATCATATCTATCAGATCTCACTCTCGTAAGTGACCGTGTAGGGATTGACAACCCCTTATCGCGTTGGTTGCGAGGATTTATTTGTTTTGTGTAGGTGCGAGGGACTCGCGCGTAGCCTCCTACTGGATTGATACCTTGGTTTTCCTACTGGATTGATACCTTGGTTCTCAAAAACTGAGGGAAATACTTACGCTACTTTGCTACTCCACCCTTTCCTCTTCAAGGGAAAACCAACGCAAGTGCTCAAGAGGTAGCAAGAAGGATTTCTGACGCCGTTGCCGGGGAGGTCTATGCAAAAGTCAAACATACTTATTTTCAAGTTTTGGGTAAAGATTTGATGGATCATGGAACAAGGAGTGGCAAGAGACTAAGCTTGGGGATGCCCATGGCACACCCAAGATAATCTAAGGACACCTAAAAGCCAAAGCTTGGGGAGGCCCCGGAAGGCAGCCCCTCTTTCGTCTACTTCTATCGGTAACTTTACTTGGAGCTATATTTTTTCACCACATGATATGTGTTTTTCTTGGAGTGTCTTGTATGATTTGAGTCTTTGCTTTTTAGTTTACCACAATCATCCTTGCTGTACACGCCTTTTGAGAGAGAAACACATGATTCAGAAATTATTAGAATACTCTATGTGCTTCACTTATATTTTTTGACTTATATAATTTTGCTCTAGTGCTTCACTTATATCTTTTAGAGCACGGTGGTGGATTTGTTTTATAGAAACTATTGATCTCTCATGCTTCACTTAGATTATTTTGAGAGTCTTAAAAAGCATGGTAATTGCTTAAATAATCCTAATATGCTAGGTATACAAGATTAACAATAAAATTCTCTTATGAGTGTGTTGAATACTATGAGAAGTTTGATGCTTGATGATTGTTTTGAGATATGGAGATGGTGATATTAGAGTCATGCTAGTTGAGTAGTTGTGAATTTGAGAAATACTTGTGTTAAAGTTTGTGATTCCCGTAGCATGCATGTATGGTGAAGCGTTATGTAATGAAGTCGGAGCATGATTTATTTATTGATTGTCTTCCTTATGAGTGGCGGTTGGGGACGAGTGATGGTCTTTTCCTACCAATCTATCCCCCTAGGAGCATGCGCGTAATACTTTGCTTTGATAACTTGTAGATTTTTGCAATAAGTATATGAGTTCTTTATGACTAATGTTGAGTCCATGGATCATACGCACTCTCACCCTTCCACCATTGCTAGCCTCTCTAATACCGTGCACCTTTCGCCGGTATCATACACCCACCATATACCTTCCTCAAAACAGCCACCATACCTACCTATCATGGCATCTCCATAGCCATTCCGAGATATATTGCCATGCAACTTTCCACCATTCCATTTACTATGACACACTTCATCATTGTCATATTGCTTTGCATGATCATGTAGTTGACATTGTATTTGTGGCAAAGCCACCGTTCATAATTCTTTCATACATGTCACTCATGAGTCATTGCATATCTCGGTACACCGCCGGAGGCATTCATATAGAGTCATAGCTTGTTCTAAGTATCGAGTTGTAATTCTTGAGTTGTAAGAAAATAAAAGTGTGATGATCATCATTATTAGAGCATTGTCCCAGTGAGGAAAGGATGATGGAGACTATGATTCCCCCACAAGTCGGGATGAGACTCCGGAAGAAAGAAAAAAGAGGCCATAAAAAAAAGAAAAAGGCCCAAATAAATATATATATATATATATATATGAGAGAGAAAAAGAGAGAAGGGACAATGCTACTATCCTTTTACCACACTTGTGCTTCAAAGCAGCACCATGATCTTCATGATAGAGGGTCTCCTTTGTTATCACTTTCATATACTAGTGGGAATTTTTCATTATAGAACTTGGCTTGTATATTCCAATGATGGGCTTCCTCAAAATTCCCTAGGTCTTTGTGGGCAAGCAAGTTGGATGCGCACCCACTTAGTTTCTTTTTGAGCTTTCATATACTTATAGCTCTAGTTTATCCGTTGCACGGCAATCCCTACTCACTCACATTGATATCTATTGATGGGCATCTCCATAGCCCGTTGATACGCCTAGTTGATGTGAGACTATCTTCTCCCTTTTTGTCTTCTCCACAACCACCATTCTATTCCACCTAAAGTTCTATGTCCATGGCTCACGCTCATGTATTGTGTGAAGATTGAAAAAGTTTGAGAACACCAAAAGTATGAAACAATTTCTTGGCTTGTCATCGGGGTTGTGCATGATTTAAATACTTTGTGTGGTGAAGATAGAGCATAGCCAGACTATATGATTTTGTAGGGATAACTTTCTTTGGCCATGTTATTTTGAGAAGACATAATTGCTTAGTTAGTATGCTTGAAGTATTATTATTTTTATGTCCAATATTAAACTTTTGTCTTGAATCTTTCGGATCTGAATATTCATACCACAATTAAGAAGAATTACATTGAAAATATGCCAAGTTGCATTCCACATCAAAAATTATGTTTTTATCATTTACCTACTCGAGGACGAGCAGGAATTAAGCTTGCGGATGCTTGATACGTCTCCAACGTATCTATAATTTTTGATTGCTCCATGCTATATTATCTACTGTTTTGGACATTATTGGGCTTTATTATACACTTTTATATTATTTTTGGGACTAACCTATTAACCGGAGGCCCAGCCCAAAATTGTTGTTTTTTTTGCCAATTTTAGGGTTTCGAAGAAAAGGAATATCAAACGGAGTCCAAATGGAATGAAACCTTCGGGAACGTGATTTTCTCACCGAACATGATCTAGGAGACTTGGACCCTACGTCAAGCAACCAACAGGGAGCCCATGAGGTAGGGGGGCGCGCCTACCCCCCCCCCCCCCTCAGGCGCGCCCTCCACCCTCGTGGGCCCCTTGTTGCTCCACCGACGTACTTCTTCCTCCTATATATACCTACGTACCCCCAAACGATCAAATACGGAGCCAAAACCCTAATTCCACCGCCGTAACTTTCTGTATCCATGAGATCCCATCTTGGGGCCTGTTCTGGAGCTCCGCCGGAGGGGGCATCGATCACGGAGGGCTTCTACATCAACACCATAGCCTCTCCGATGAAGTGTGAGTAGTTTACCTCAGACCTGCGGGTCCATAGTTATTAGCTAGATGGTTTCTTCTCTCTTTTTGGATCTCAATACAAAGTTCTCCCCATCTCTTGTGGAGATCTATTCGATGTAATCTTGTTTTGCGGTGTGTTTGTTGAGACCGATGAATTGTGGGTTTATGATCAAGTTTATCTATGAACAATATTTGAATCTTCTCTAAATTCTTCTATGTATGATTGGTTATCTTTGCAAGTCTCTTCGAATTATCAGTTTGGGTTGGCCTACTAGATTGATCTTTCTTTCAATGGGAGAAGTGCTTAGCTTTGGGTTCAATCTTGTGGTGTCCTTTCCCAGTGACAGTAGGGGTAGCAAGGCACGTATTGTATTGTTGCCATCGAGGATAACAAGATGGGTTTTTTTATCATATTGCATGAATTTATCCCTCTACATCATGTCATCTTGCTTAAGGCGTTACTCTGTTCTTATGAACTTAATACTCTAGATGCATGCTGGATAGCGGTCGATGTGTGGAGTAATAGTAGTAGATGCAGGCAGGAGTCGGTCTACATGTCTTGGATGTGATGCCTATATACATGATCATACCTAGATATTCTCATAACTATGCTCAATTCTGTCAATTGCTCAACAGTAATTTGTTCACCCACCGTAAAATATCTATGCTCTTGAGAGAAGCCACTAGTGAAACCTATGGCCCCCGGGTCTATCTTCATCATATTAATCTTCCAATACTTAGTTATTTTCATTGCTTTTATTTTACTTTGCATCTTTATCATAAAAATACCAAAAATATTATCTTATCATATCTATCATATCTCACTCTCGTAAGTGACCGTGTAGGGATTAACAACCCCTTATCGCGTTGGTTGCGAGGATTTATTTGTTTTGTGTAGGTGCGAGGGACTCGCGCGTAGCCTCCTACTGGATTGATACCTTGGTTCTCAAAAACTGAGGGAAATACTTATGTAGTTTGCTGCACCACCCTTTCCTCTTCAAGGGAAAACCAACGCAAGTGCTCAAGAGGTAGCACTCTCCACTACTGAATCTGAATACATTGCTGCTGGATCTTGCTATGCTCAGCTTCTGTGGATGAAGCAAGCACTCAAGGACTATGGCATCCATCTGAAGCATGTGCCACTCTACTGCGACAATGAAAGCGCCATCAAGATTGCCAACAAACCAGTTCAGCATTCGAAGACAAAGCACATTCAGATCCGTCACCACTTTCTCAGAGATCATGTCATGAAGGAAGATATTGATATAATTCATGTCAACAGTGAAGAGCAATTGGCAGATATCTTCACAAAGCCCTTGGATGAGAAAAGGTTTTGCAAGTTGCGGTGTGAGCTACATATCTTAGAATCCTCGAATGTCCTGTAATTGGACACACATCCTAACGCTTATGCATGTGATGACTTAGATGTGCAACACACGAAGTAATGTATATCTTCAAACAATGAAGACATACACTCTAAGTATGAATACATTAATGCAGAAATTGACTTCGGAGCGCCATGATAATTGTGCGCCGTGTCTGGGTCTAATACTTCCTATACGGTGGGTAACGCCACCACCAAACTCTTGTTTGAAGTGTTTTTCATTTGACGTCTCATTTGCATAGTCTTCGCATTTGGTTTGTCATCAACATTGATTCATCTTCGTGTTTATCTTCACAATGTTGATTTGGTATCATATTGGTATATACTTATATTAGTGTTCTGTCCTCTACAGCATTCACTTATAGCTATGTCTTCATATTCGAATCTTTTGACCTAAGTGAATGTGATCGGACCCTAACCCCCTCTATGCTCCTATCTCAGATTCTATCTATCCAAATCATATGCATTCTATTGAATCTGTCAATTGTCTTCTCTGGCCTTGTCAGTAGAAGACACAGAGACAAAATTGAATCTGTTTTAATGCTCTATCATTTTTGCCTGAAAACCGGAGAAGCGGGAACGACCAGCCGACAATCCAGGCATGCGTGGGAACATGGAACAACTTCCAGTGTGTTGCATGTTCGCCACGTGTCCCTCAGATGTGAACCGCCAGGGGCGCCTGAGTAATAACGTTGTGCCATCCCTATCCTTATAAATACACACCACACCATAGTCATTATCTTTTCTTCCACCTCTCCACAAACCCTAGCGCCACCGCTAGCTCTCGACGACGCCGGTGACAAAGCGCTTAGCTGCCGCGACCTCACCGACGCTGTCCTCATGCCGGCTGCGGACATCATCTCCTTCGTCGTCGCCGTAGGTGTCCTCCGTCGCCCAGTTAGGGCATGGAAGATCGAACTGCTCGGCTTCCTCTCTACTCCGACTAGCAGCTCTTCGTGTGAGTTCTTATAGCGTCACATCAACTCTCCCGAAGCCAGTTCCTATCTGACCAGTAGACGGAAGCCTTTGCAAGTTCTAAAGCCATTCAGTCTGAACTTCATGGTGACAGAGAAATCAGTCAGGAAGGGCGGCAGACAGCGTCGTGGGAACACAGCTAAGGACCTGCCACCATATCTCTATGAACTATACAAGTTAGATCCTGAAGAGACCTATGGGGAACGCAAGAATCGAATCCAATGGATTCGAAGATATTGGGCAGAGGAATGGTTCAAGTACAAATTTGTCACTCATGAATATGCTGAAAAGAATGCCATCAAGGGCCCCTGGGAGATAGTGCATACAAAGGTCTTCAACCCAAGTCCATGTCTGAAGCCATTGCTCAAGGCTTCTACCCTTGCATGGTCCGTGGACCTCAGCCTGCTAATGCTGACCCATCCTCTCTGTTATGGTGTCCTGAAGACAATCTATTCAAGCGCAACTTTCAGTTTGCAAAGGAGTCTGCCAAGAAGAACAAGAAGGACCTTGGACTCGACTTCAACCCTAGTCCATCTGCTCCTCGGGCAGATGGCACTCGTGATGCCAAACCCAATATCATCGGGCCTTTCTACAACCTCGATGGTCTCCTCACTCACATTGCTATTCAGGGAGGCGCCGTGGAGCACTCTGAGAATGACGCTGACACTGATGAAGCGCCAGCTCCACCAAGGCCACAGAAGCAGAAGAAGTCGAAAGCGTCAAAGCCCTCCACTGCACCAAAAGCTTCACATGCGAAGCCTCTGGCCACTGCACCTCCTGAAGCCAGTGTGTAGTCTGAAGATCTCTCTCGCATCTCCAAGACTGAGAAGAAGAAGAAGAAGAAGCCCATCTAGATTTCTTGTAAAGCACTGACCCCAGCTACCGTTCTGAGGAACGAAGATGAAGCCATTGATCTGTCAACTGACGACGATCTTGGCGATGATGCTCTTGAGCTGTTGATAAAGAGCAAGGAAGAGGCGGAGATCTTCAATGATCTACCCCTTTTTGATGTAGAAATCTTGAACAATTTCATTGACGAATGGTTTGAGAACCTCGGCATCAACCTCGATGATCTTGAGCTTCCAATTGGCATCAGTGTCTCCTTCCACAGTGCCATTGCTACTGAGCTGGCTCTGGCTCAGAAGATTGCTGAACTGAAGAACAAGATTGATTATGAGAAAGCTCAGTTCAAGAAGAACATGGCAAACCTCAGCGTGGTTGATGTTCAAAGCTTCAAGCAGACACTGCATGAGCTGAAGGAGCAGTTCCACCAGAAACGTGAGGAAGCAAAAGGTTCAAGAGAGAGAATGAAGTATTTTGCTGAGAGAAGTGTTCAAGCTCACAATGAAGCAGAAAAGCACAAGGCTCTGGGGCGCCCTGGCATCGACCCCAGAATGGCCGGCAAGACAAAGAAGAAGCCTGCTGTGGCCCAAGCTGAAGCATCAAGGCAGGAAGAACCTCGCATTGTCTTCCCCGCCAGCATGACAGGCATGAAGCCTAAGGTCCCCACAGCTACTTCAAAACTCAGGAAAACAAGGGTAACTGAAGTCGAAGCCTGAAAGCGCAATACCAAGAACACCACTGACGATGCTCCACCGACCAAGAAGAGAAAGACAAAGAAGAAAGATCGGGCTGCTCCCACAGAGCCCCTTGTCGTCGAGCCAATCTCAGTTGCTCATCTTGCGTTCGAACACCGAGAGCGTCAGTTAATAGTTCATGAGCCTGCTTCCACAGAGGCTCCTGAAAGTGAAGACATTCCAGCTCCTGAAGCTGAAGACATTGGTCATCACGACAATGTAGAAGATGATGAAGTCCTTCCTCAGATTGAGCACCAAATGGTATCATCGCCTGTTCTCATGAACAGCGAACTCATCAGCATTGGTCGTCCTCTGACGCTAATTGCTCAGGATGATTAATGGGCTGATCGCCCTCAAGACTCTCCAAGTACTCCCCCACCTCAAGCCACCACTCTGGTGCTTGAAGATGATGATGTTGTGGTCCAGCCGACTCCCTCTCCAAAGGCATCGCCCGCACTCCGCAGGCTTCGCAAAGGACCAAGGCCACAAGTCACTCTGTCGAGCGTTCCAGAAGGAGAAGAGCAACATAACTCAGTGGCACGACAAGTGTTCCCTAATGCCACTCCAACTGTGAATGTCTCTGAGTCTGAAGCAAAAGCTGCTAAAGACATTCTGGCTACATCAGCCGATGGTCAACAAGAACCACCAGAACCCCGTCAAGTAGAAGAGCGAGTTGCCACACCCCCTACTAACCAAGAAACTGTTCTCGAGGAGAACGAGTATGTGCCAGACCCTCCAGCTACTCACGTGGAGGTTGAAAATAATGAAGCGGCCACAAACAACAACACTGAAGCCAGTGACGTTGTCATGACTGAAGCAAATGTGGCTCCTGAAGTTAATGTGGCGCCAGAAGTGAATGTGACTCCTGAAGCCAATATTGCACCTGAAGCCATTGTGCAGCTCGAAGCCCATGTCAATGCCTCTGCTCCTGTACCACCTCCAAGGCCTCACACCATTGAGAAAGCATTCTATCAAGGTCAACTTACTACCGTCCGCTGGCCCATTCTGGTTCCTCTGCCTACTCCCGGACCACAGTTTGACTATCATGTGGAGCGCCGGCCTTAGGTCCAGAAGCCAAAGCCAAGGCTGCCAAGGTTTCCAGGTACTGCAGCTTCACCGGGATCGTTTAATGTGAATGGCTTCATAGCACACAACACCTTCTTTGATAGCGCCAAGAACCCATACTCCGAGCCAAGAATATCATCTGATAGGTTCTGGAGTTATCAGCAGTGGAGTTACTATTCCTGCATACTATACAATCACGGGCGCATTTTTCCTCATATGCGTCTAGACTGCGAAGCCATGGCTGGCATGCCCTGCCTAGAAGAAGCCCTTGACTGCTTCAGAGATGCTGGCCTTCTACAGTTTGTGACAGATAAAGAGCATTGGAATGAAGAGCTTCTGCTTCAATTCTATGCAACTCTCCACATTCGCGGCTACTACAGGGATCCAAAGACTTGGGTCCTTAAGTGGATGATAGGCGATGTACACCATGAATCCAAAGCCCAAAATATCATTGAGCTTACTTCCCTACCCACTCCTAGTGAACACTATGAACCAGGTTGTCAGCTACACCAAAATGCTTTGGAGAGCATCTTCCAGAAGCCAGAGCCGAACATGAGCCAAATGCTGAGCATGATGAAGCCACTGCCACAAGACGCTGAATATCCAAAGGAGTTCTTTGTTGAAGACCAAGAGTATCTGCCCCGCACTATTTATCATATTATCAGGCGAACTCTCTGGCTGTCAAAGGACATTCTCCTGCAGCGAAGCTTAAAGGAGCAATGAAGACATTGGTTTTCTATATCTTCAATGGCATCAGCTTCAATGCTCAAGACTTCTTCATCAGGCAATTGGCTGCATCTGGCTCTGACATATTCGGTATGAAGTTTTATGCTCCATGGGTAATGCGCCTCATCAAGCTTCACTCCTCGGTCAACTATCAGCCCTTTGCGCGCAATCATATCGTCTTCCTGCCGAAGGTTGATCTGTCTGTCGGAGCCATATACGCAGAGCCTGCCAAGGAGCCAATTTATCTTCACAACGTCGATCGTCAAAGCTTCACTCAACCCATAGAAGGAGTTCTTGCTGCCTCTCGTGTTTATCCTTTGGCTAGAAATACACGTGCCCCTCGTGCCCATACTGAAGCCACTAAAAGCACAATTGCCTAAAGGCCTCGGAAGCGATCTCGTGTTCTTAATGACCAAGAGCTTCTCGTTGCCCTACATCAAAAACAAGATAAACATCATGACTGGCTCAAGCGTCAGATGCATAGTCTCTTGGTGGATGTCAATCACATTCGCAACCTGGCCACCAAGAATGCATTTGTCACTCATGAAACCCGTCGGCGGTCATGGAAGAGTCTGACATTGATGAGCTCTGAAGATGATCTCCAACAAGATGGCTTCGGTGAGAGATTCAAGTTTGATTCCACTCCTCACAGGAATGCTTCCCTCACTTGAAGACTCTGACTACTCATCCTCAACTGCGACTGTCAATGCCAGAGTTATTGATGACGAAGATGATGCTACTTCCCCAACCTCAACTTTGCCTCGAATCGACACTGCACCAAGTTCTTCTGCACCACCCGACCTCAACAACGACCATGCTGCTTTGCCTACTCCTCATGGGAACGAGTAGAAAGCTCTATGTCTTCAAACCTTTTTGGTCCTCACTGGCAAAAGGGGGAGAAGCATTGTTGGGGAACGTAGTAATTTCAAAAAAAATCCTATGCACACTCAGGATCATGGTGATGCATAGCAACGGGAGGGGAGAGTGTGTCCACGTACCCTCATAGACTGAAAGCAGAAGCGTTAGCACAACGCGGTTGATGTAGTCGTATGTCTTCACGATCCGACCGATCCAAGTACCGAACGTACGACACCTCCGAGTTCAGCACACGTTCAGCTCGATAACGTCCAACGAACTCAGATCCAGCAGAGCTTCACGGGAGAGTTTCGTCAGCACGACGGTGTGATGACGGTGATGATGTTGCTACCGACGCAGGGCTTCGCCTAAGCACCGCTATGATATAAGCGAGGTGGAATATGGTGGAGGGGGGCACCACACACGGCTGGAATATATCAACAGATCAATTTTTGTGTTCTAGGGTGCGCCCTGCCCCGTATATAAAGGAGTAAGGGGGGAGGCGGCCGGCCAGGAGGAGGGCACGCCAGGGAGGGAGTAGGACTCCTCCTTTTCTTTGTTGGAGTAGGAGAGGGAAGAGGGGGCCCTCCTTGTCCAATTCGGACTAGAGGGGGAGGGGGCTCGCGGCTGGGAGGGGAGAGTGTGTCCACGTACCCTCATAGACTGAAAGCAGAAGCGTTAGCACAACGCGGTTGATGTAGTCGTATGTCTTCACGATCCGACCGATCCAAGTACCGAACGTACGACACCTCCGAGTTCAGCACACGTTCAGCTCGATAACGTCCCACGAACTCAGATCCAGCAGAGCTTCACGGGAGAGTTTCGTCAGCACGACGGTGTGATGACGGTGATGATGTTGCTACCGACGCAGGGCTTCGCCTAAGCACCGCTATGATATAAGCGAGGTGGAATATGGTGGAGGGGGGCACCACACACGGCTGGAATATATCAACAGATCAATTTTTGTGTTCTAGGGTGCGCCCTGCCCCGTATATAAAGGAGTAAGGGGGGAGGCGGCCGGCCAGGAGGAGGGCACGCCAGGGAGGGAGTAGGACTCCTCCTTTTCTTTGTTGGAGTAGGAGAGGAAAGAGGGGGCCCTCCTTGTCCAATTCGGACTAGAGGGGGAGGGGGCTCGCGGCTGCCCTGGCCGCCCCTCCTCTGCTCCCACAAAGGCCCATGAGGCCCAATTAACTCCCCGGGGGGTTCCGGTAACCCCCCGGTACTCCGGTTTTTACCCGAAACCACTCGGAACACTTCCGCTCTCCGAATATAGTCGTCCAATATATTGATCTTTACGTCTCGATCATTTCGAAACTCCTCGTCATGTTCGTGATCATATACGGGACTCCGGACTACCTTTGGTACATCAAAACACAAAAACTCATAATACCGATCGTCACCAAACTTTAAGCGTGCGGACCCTATGGGTTCGAGAACTATGTAGACATGACCGAGACACGTCTCCGGTCAATAACCAATAGCGGAACCTGGATGCTCATATTGGCTCCTACATATTCTACGAAGATCTTTATCGGTCCAACCGCATAACAACATACGTTGTTACCTTTCTCATCGGTATGTTACTTGCCCGAGATTCGATCGTCGGTATCTCAATACCTAGTTCAATCTCGTTACCATTAAGTCTCTTTACTCATTCTGTAATGCATCATCCCACAACTAACTCATTAGTTGCATTGCTTGCAAGGCTTATAGTGATGTGCATTACCGAGAGGGCCCAGAGATACCTCTCCGACAATCTAAGTGACAAAGCCTAATCTCGAAATACGCCAACTCAACAAGTACCTTCAGTGACACCTGTAGATCACCTTTATAATCACCCAGTTACGTTGTGACGTTTGGTAGCACGCAAAGTGTTCCTCCGGTAAACGGGAGTTGCATAATCTCATAGTCATAGGAACATGTATAAGTCATGAAGAAAGCAATAGCAACATACTAAATGATCAAGTGCTAAGCTAACGGAATGTGTCAAGTCAATCACATCATTCTCCTAATGATGTGATCTCATTAATCAAATGACAACTCATGTCTATGGCTAGGAAACATGACCATCTTTGATCAACGAGCTAGTCAAGTAGAGGCATACTAGTGACACTTTGTTTGTCTATGTATTCACACATGTATTGTGTTTCCGGTTAATACAATTCTAGCATGAATAATAAACATTTATCATGATATAAGGAAATAAATAATAACTTTATTGTTGCCTCTAGGGCATATTTCCTTCAGTCTCCCACTTGCAATAGAGTCAATAATCTAGATTACACAGTAATGATTCTAACACCCATGGAGCCTTGGTGTTGATCATGTTTTGCTCGTGGCAGAGGTTTAGTCAACGGGTCTGCAACATTCAGATCCGTATGTATCTTGCAAATCTCTATGTCTCTCACCTGGACTTGATCCCGGATGGAGTTGAAGCGTCTCTTGATGTGCTTGGTTCTCTTGTGAAATCTGGATTCCTTTGCCAAGGCAATTGCACCAGTACTGTCACAAAAGATTTTCATTGGACCCGATGCACTAGGTATGACACCTAGATCAGATATGAACTCCTTCATACAGACTCCTTCATTTGCTGCTTCCGAAGCAGCAATGTACTCCGGTTCACATGTAGATCCCGCCACGACACTCTGTTTAGAACTGCTCCAACTAACAGCTCCACCATTCAATATAAACACATATCCGGTTTGCGATTTAGAATCGTCCAGATCAGTGTCAAAGCTTGCATCAACGTAACCATTTACGATGAGCTCTTTGTCAGCTCCATAAACGAGAAACATGTCCTTAGTCCTTTTCAAGTACTTCAGGATGTTCTTGACCGCTGTCCAGTGATCCACTCCTGGATTACTTTGGTACCTCCCTGCTAAACTAATAGCAAGGCACACATCAGGTCTGGTACATAGCATTGCATACATGATAGAGCCTATGGCTAAAGCATAGGGAACATCTTTCATTTTCTCTCTATCTTCTGCAGTGGTCGGGCATTGAGTATTACTCAACCTCACACCTTGTAACACTACAAAAAAGACACATCCGTGACATTTTGGGCCGAACGAAATTTTTTTCTGTCATACATATGACACTTCTATGACGATAATTGTGACAAAACCCGGTATCATCATAGATGTGGTGGGCTCCTACTTCTATGGTAAAAAATCATGACAGAAAATGGGCTTTTCGTCCTGGGCGGGCCGGAGACGCAGCTGCATGACATTCTTTGGGCCGTCCATGACGGAAAAAACCATGGTAGAAGCGAGGGCGAGGATAATTTCGGGGAGTTCCCGGTTACGGTGGGAGGTCGGGGGCCAAGCGATGCGTGCTTCTCTCGTACACGTACGCGCGTGTGTGCGAGGCATTGGTTCTAACTGAACCCGAGCAAGGCGTTGGGCTCTAACTGAACCCGAGCGATTGCACTGCAGGCTACGCATTACTGAACCCGAGCGATCGATCGATGGCTGTTAACTGGACCTGATCGAGCGATTCCTTCGCTACTGCTGCTAACTGAAGCCGATCGATGCTGCCTATAGATGAAAAGTGAGCGTTGCGGGGGGGGGGGGTTGGATGAACAGTTCCCGGTGGGGGTGGATGAACAGGACCCCGTGGTGTTGCCTCTGGATGAACAGGACCCCGATCGATCGAGCCGGTTGGGGCTGGATGAACAGGACCCCCTGGAGGGCTGGATGAATAGGACCACCCCGTGGAGGGCTGGATGAATAGTAGACGGTGGAGGGCAGGATGAACAGTAGCCCGCGGAGGGGTGGTTGAACAGGAGCCCGTGGAGAGGGTTGGTTGAACAGTAGCCGGTGGAGTAGCGCGCGGTGGAGGCTGGATGAACAGGAGCCCGTGGATGAACAGTCGTAGGTGGAGGCTGGAGGAGGTCGACGGTGGATGAACAGTAGCTCGTGGAGGCTGGAGGGGGTCGACGGTGGAGATGAACAGTATCCCGTGGAGTCCCGTTTTGCGGTACGCCACACCCTCCCGATGAACAGGACCCCCGTTTCGACCGTAGTGCTCCAATACAAGTCCGTTTCCTCCGTTTTGCGGTACGCCACACCCCTCTCGATGAACAGGACCCCCGTTTCGACCGTAGGAGGTCTGTTTCCTCCGTTTTGCGGTACGCCAGACCCCTCCTGATCAACAGGACCCGTTCCAGACGTAGGAGGTCTGTTTCCTCCGTTGTGCGGTACGCCAGGCCTCGTTTCCATCGCTTGTTCCGTCCAAGCCCTCTCGATGAACATGACCACGCATTTCGTTCCGACCCAGCCGGTTGGCTCCCACGCGTTACGTTGCCTCCCAATGAACACGACGCATTCCATTGCCTCCCCATGAACACGAGCATTCCGTTGTCTCCCCATGAACACGACGACGATGTTGTTTCTCCGTTCCGACCCAGCCATGTACACGAGCCCTGGCCTACGTATGCGCGAGTAGGCGTTCGAGACCCCGCCCATATGTACACATACGTGGCCGTATTTTCTTTCTTGCACCCTGGCCGCTATACGTACGTGTACATGCTACGTGCGCGCCTCTACTACGACACGTGTGCGCCTCTACTATGACACGTGCGCGCCTCTACATCGACCAGTATGTACGTACACGTTCGCGACCAGAATGACAACGCTACGTATGCTTCGACCAGGTGGGTCCTGACTGTCAGGCACTTCCTTGCCTGCGAAGAAGTAGCTCGTAGGTCCCAGCAGTCAGGGGGCAAATCGTTTTTTTCCCGGACGCACTTCCTTGCATGCGAAGATGTAGCTAGTGGGTCCCAGCAGTCAGGGGGAAACGTTTTTTCGCGAAATACAATGGCCCGTCCGGTGGGTCCCGGCTGTCAGGTAGAGGAATCATTATTTTCCGCGTAATAAGGAGGCACTTCCTTGTTGCGGCCGTGGACCTAGCTGTCATCCTCTCCATGTATAGTCCACGTCCGATGGAAGTCGTTCCTTGTCCACGTTGACCACGTCGCGCCGAGAGCACCAGGGCGGTGGACGACGGTGAGGCCTAGGAAGGGGACGACACGGAGGCAGGGAAGACTCGGCAGTTGTTTCCCACGTGGAGGGGAGTACGACTGTACGAGGGTTTACTGGTTTGTCTGCCATCGCCGGAGAATAACAACAGGTGTGGGTGAGTAGAGGGATGGCTAGGCCAGCGATGGGAGTACGGTCGGGCGGTGAGGCCTGCGCGGCAGCACAGCCGACCATGAGGAGGAGGGAGTAGGCAGTCCCACCGGTGCTTGTTTGAGCGGCTGGAGCAGGAAGAGCAGAGATTGAAGAAGCACGACGGCCGTTGGATGGACATCCAACAGTCAGTGCTTGTGCGTCAACCTTTTTTTAGGAAAGCCTCAAATCTGTGGAAAACAGCATACAGCCCATCTGCCATTATTTCTAATAATTTACAGCCCATTTGCTAATTCTTAAGGTTTTTTTGGAGCCCATATTCTTTTTGTTAGCGTTATAGCCCATATTGTGGCAACGGTTAAAAAATTATATGAAATTTTGCAAATTTCCGTGCGGTCCGAACTGTTTTTAATCCCGAAATTTCGACTCACATTCAAACTGATTTTAAAAATATATGTATATCAATACAAAATTCAACAAATTCTCCACGCATAAAAATTAATGTAATTTAAAATCTTGAAATGAAAAAAAAGATATTTGAAACTAATTATCGGTTTGATGTGTTTTAAAAATGTACAACCCATTTATCATTACTGATGGGCCATTTTCTCGGCCATCCGAATGAAAGCTCTCCTCATCTTGAAAGATTTGCAGCCCAACAGGCCTGACAAAGCGACTTACTTGGCAAATCACAAAAAAACTAGGTTGTGGCCGTGGACCCGGCTGTCAGCCTCTCCACGTACAGTACTCTTCCGATGGAAGTCATTCCTTGACCATGTTGACCATGCCGAACGGAGAGCACCACGGCGGTAGACGACGGCAAGGCCTAGGAAGGGGATGACGCGGCAGTGGAAGCCTGCGCGGAGAGGACTACGAGGGTTCACTGGTTCGGCTACGGTGTGAAGCTGTCGTCGCCGCAGGGCCTGGCCAGCGGTGGGAATAGTATGGGGCGGTGAGGCCTCTGCGGCAGCACAGCCGGCCACGGGAGGCAGGAGCATGCGGCACGACCGGCGCTGCTTTGGGCGGCTGGAGCAAGAAGACCAGAGGTTGAAGAAGCACTACGGCCGTTGGATGGACATCGTACGGTCACTGGAGCTAGAATCGTTCATATTGACTAAGTTGACAAAGCCCTTCATCCCCGTCAACTTAGTAGGCCCACAAGTCAGCCTCCCAGCAAGGTGGGTCCCAGCTAGCCGGGGGAGTATTCATTTTATTGTGTGTAATAAGGAGGCACTTCCGGTGGGTCCGAGCTGACAGCGGGGGGGCGTTTTTTTTTTGCGAAATACGGTGGCCCGTCCGGTGGGTCCCAGTAGTCAGGGGGAAACGATTTTTTTTCACAAAATACTGGTGGCCCGTCTGGTGGGTCCCGCTGTCAGGTGGAGGAATAATTATTTTGCACGTAATAAGGAGGCACTTCCTTGTTGCGGCCGTGGACCCAGCTGTCAGCCTCTCCACGTACAGTCCATGTCCGATGGAAGCCATTCCTTGACCACGTTGACCACGCCGCGCCGAGAGCACCAGGGCGGTGGACGACGGCGAGGGCTAGGAAGGGGACGACGCGGAGCTGGGGAAGACACGACAGTGGATGCCCACACGTAGAGGAGTACGACGGTTCACTGGTTCGCTGCGGTGTGAGGCTGTCGTCGCCGCAGAATAACAGGGGCTGTGGGTGAGTAGAGGGATGGCCTAGCCAGCGGTGGGAGTAGTAGTGGGCGGTGAGGCCTCCGCCGCATCACAGCCGGCCACGGGAGGCAGGAGCACGAGGCACGACCAGCGCTGGTTTGGGCGGCTGGAGCAAGAAGACCAGAGGTTGAAGAAGCACTACGGCCGTTGGATCGACATCGTATGGTCACTGGAGCTAGAATCGTGCATATTGACTAAGTTGACAAAGCCCTCCGTCCCCGTCAACTTAGTAGGCCCACAAGTCAGCCTGCCACTAAGGTGGGTCCCAGCTAGCAGGGGGTGTTCATTTTTTTGTGCATAATAAGGAGGCACTTCCGGTGAGTCCGAGCTGACAGCAGGGGGAACGTTTTTTTCACGAAATACGGTGGCCCGTCGGGTGGGTCCCAGCAGTCAGGGGCAAACGTTTATTTCGCGGTATACTGGTGGGCGTCCGGTGGGTCCCTGCTGTGAGGTGGAGGAATAATTATTTTCCACGTAATAAGGAGGCACTTCCTTGCGGCTGCCGTGGACCCAGCTGTCAGCCTCTCCACATACAGTATTCTTCCGATGGAATTCGGTCGTTGACCACATTGACCACGCCGCGCCGACAGCACCACGGTGGTGGACGACGGCGAGGCCTAGGAAGGGGACGACACAGAGCCGGGGAAAACGCGGCAGTGGATGCCCACGCGGAGAGGAGTACGAGGGTTCACTGGTTCGGCTGCGCTGCCGTCGCCGTAGAATAACAGGGGTGTGGGTGAGTGGAGTGGAGGGATGGCCTGGCCAGCGGTGGGAGTAGTATGGGGCGGTGAGGCCTCTGCGGCAGCACAGTCGGCCACGGGAGGCAGGAGCAGGCGGCACGACCAGCGCTGCTTTGGGCGGCTGGAGCAAGAAGACCAGAGGTTGAAGAAGCACTACGGCCGTTGGATGGACATCGTACGGTCAGTGAGCTAGAATCGTGCATATTGACTAAGTTGACAAAGCCCTTCGTCCCCGTCAACTTAGTAGGCCCACTATACTGGGTCCCAGCTAGCAGAGGGAGTATTCATTTTTTTGTGCGTAATAAGGAGGCACTTCCTTGCATGCAAAGATATAGCTGATGGGTCCGAGCTGTCAGCGGCGGTAAAATTTTTTTGCGAAATACAGAGGCCGTTTCGGTGGGTCCCAGATGTCAGGTGGAGGAAATCATTATTTTGCGCGTAATAAGGAGGCATTTCCTTGCGTGCGGCCGTGGACCCAGCTGTCAGCCTCTCCATGTACAGTCCACTTCAGATGCATGTCGGTTGTTGACCACGCTGACCACGCCACGCCGAGAGCACCAGGGCGGTGGACGACGGCGAGGCCTAGGAAGGGAACGACACGGAGGCAGGGAAGACTCGGTCGTTGTTTTTGTTTCCCACGCGGAGGGGAGTATGACTGTACGAGGCTTTACTGGTTCATCTGCCGTCGCCGGAGAATAACAGCAGGTGTGGGTGAGTGGAGGGATGGCTAAGCCAGCGATGGGAGTACGGTGGGGTGGTGAGGCCTGCGCAGCAGCACAGCCGGCCGCGGGGAGGAGGGAGCAGGCAGTCCCGTCGGCGCTTGTTTGAGCGGCTGGAGCAGGAAGAGCAGAGATTGAAGAAGCATGACGGCCGTTGGATGGACATCCAACAGTATACAGGCCATCTGTGGAAAGCCTCAAATCTGTGGAAAACAGCATACAGCCCATCTGCCATTATTTCAAATAATCTACAGCCCATTTGCTAATTCTTATTGGTTTTTTTGGAGCCCATATTCTTTATGTTAGCATTACAGCCCATATTGTGGCCACGGTTAAAAAATTCTACAAAATTTTGCATATGTCGGTGCGGTCTGAACTGTTTTTAATCCCGAAATTTCGAGTCACATTCAGACTGATTTTAAAAATAAATGTATATCAATATAAAATCCAATAAATTGTCCACGCATAAAAATTAATGCAATTTAAAATCTCGAAATGAAAAAAAGATATTTGAAAATAATTGCCGGTTTGATGTGTTTTAAAAATATACAGCCCATTTCTCATTACTGATAGGCCATTTTCTCGGCCAGCCGAATGAAGCTCTCCTCGTCTTGAAAGATTTGCAGCCCAACAGGCCTGATAAAGCGACTTACTTGACAAATCACAAAAGAACTGGGCTAGCTATTTTCAGAAAGAAAAAAACTACTGGGTTGGTCTGTGGTAAACATAAAAGAAAAGGCTGTCTAGACAGGCCAGAGTGTCCCGCACAGCCCAGTTGACACCCTGCTTCCGTCTCAAAAACAAATTAGATAAATGCCACTCCAATTATGGCGATTCATAAAAATGCCACTGCAATTTCCAAACTTTGAAAAGTGCCACTGCAATTTTTGCAAACTTTAAAAAACGCCACTGCAGTTTGCAAACTTTGAAAAATGCCACTCCGGACTTCGAAAAATGCCACTAGAAATGGCATGAAATGGAATTTTTCAAAGTTTGGAAATTGCAGTGGCATTTCTCGGAGACACGAGATTTGGAGTGGCATTTATCAAATTAACCCAAAACAAAAAAAACTGGGCGAGCTGCTGGGTCCCTGGTGTCAGCCGCTCGTTGTGCAATTCTCTCGTTTATTGACTATGTTGACAATGGCATGGGACCCAGATGTCAGAAATCCACAAGGAGGAGCCATTTTTTATTGGCTTGAAATAAGGAGGCACTTGCTTGCGTACTGCCATGACCTTGGCGGGGCCCTGCTGTCATCCTCTCCACATACAGTATCAGTTAGTCGTGCTTCAAAACTGATTGGCACGCCATTAAAAAAACAAAGGTCGATAACTAATGCGGCACCTCGGGCCAACGCGGCCAGATCGCATTTTGCACGAGAAATTACACACCATGTTTCGTTGACATGTGGTCCCGTTCCAACATATCATTGAGACGATGGCGAGTAGTAGGAGTATTTCCGAACGGACGTGTAGGCCGGGGCGCCTCTTCGTGAACCGTGGCAAACTCGCAACCGTCCACCGACTCTTCGCCTTTCCCTCTCGATTTGGAACTGTTGTCGCATGCTCTTCCTCTCCCTCCTCCATTTTCCTTCAGCCCTTCACCCTTTCTTCTGCCATTGTTCGATCGTCTTCTCCATGGAGGGAACAAGCCAGAAACGACCCCGTTATTCTTGCCCCGATCTGAAAGATGACGTGGTGGAGGAACTCATTGATCGGTGCGACGTCATCACCTCGGCTAGCATGGCAGGTTCGTTCAAGCCCATTCTCGACTCAACTAATAACATCATTACAAAGAACCCAAGAGTCAAGGAGCGGTTTGATCTCCCCTATCTTCTTTGCCGTGACCCTGATGACTGGCGCCGGCACGACGGAGGCCTCGCCTTGTGCCAGTTGATGCCGCTTGATAATGATACGTATGATGTTAAGATGCCATCGCTTGAGGGCAAGGCTTGGGTGGGCGCAAATGGAGATTGGGTTTTTTACATTGGGTCCAATTGCGAGTGGGAACTTGTGAATGTGTACACTCGTCACCGGATTCCACTTCCAAAAATCTCAGCACACTGCCTAGAGGTTGAGCACACTGGTAATGTACGCACGTTCAAATACGATCATGGTGATTGTCTTCTACGAAAGATAGCAATTTGTCGAGTTCCCAACTTCTCTTGGAATTACAACAACTATCAAGTTGTTGCTATCTTCGACAAGCTTGTTGCCGTCCTTCGTGGTTCGACTCGATGGATATTGCTCAAAAATCAGTTTCTGTACACGGATGAGTACTGTGATGCAATTCAATACGAGGGCCTTGTGTTTGCTGCCACCAGTCGTGGCACTGTTTTTGTATGGCATCCTAGTAGTTTCGGTACATTTATCTTCCGTCGTAATTATAATTGTTTCATCCACATGCATGCGGGTTATCAAGTTTCCCTTTACGAATTAACCTTCTTGTTGTGTTTCCAAGGTCCTATTAACATCCCACCACCTATACTTGAAAATTTTTATAACCAAGGGGGAGATGCCGATGGTGATGATCACGAGCATGAGGACGAGCAGCGCCCATATACTCTGTGGCGCCTGGCAACTAATTCCGATGGATCACCTCTTCTTGTGTGCATACAGCCCACTAATGATGTTACTGCTAAGGAAGCAGGTGTCTCCCATGGTCGCACTCTCCGGACCTATTCCAACACCCGTTGCATGGTATTCGGGATGGATACTAGTGTGCTAGCGCCAACTCCTTCTCCCTGGCACAGAATTGATAGTCTTGGAGAAAACTCGCTCTTCCTTGGACAAAACTATCCGATGATGGTGAAAGGCGATCCAACTGCTGTTGACACATTTATGAGAAGCAACTGTGTCTATACCTCGGACATTTGGGTTGTTCCCTACCCTGGTACTGATATAGTAGGCTGCTTCAGCCTAGATGATCGGTCCTGCGTTGGTCTCCAGATCGACAACAGATGGCCTGTCCCAGAGAATCACTTGTGGTTCAAAGCAAGCGTTTCCAACGCCGCAGAATGGTTGAGCTGAAGTTCATTTCATGGCTTGTTATTTGTTGTGTGGTGAAAACTTTAGTATTTATAATATATCCTCGTCGTCAATGTGGGTTGATGACCTGTTGTATGTAATAAATGATATGCGTGTGATAAACTTACTAAATTTATGAATGGCTTTCGAGCCGCTTCTCTGAGTGAGTGGTGCGACGAGGCAAAAAAATATTTTCCGAATACATAATTGTACGTGCATTGCAACAGGTTATCTGATGAGGCCAATCAACAATAGTAGTACACTATTTGTACTAGCTTCACATGCTTCGCGCGTCGGGCGGGTGTTTTTACTGTAGCCATATGTTAATGTGTTCGTTGTACGTAACCAGCACCTCGAATCCTCGATACTAGTACTATATAGTAGGAGTAAGTAGTAGGAGTAGTAGGGTGGCATGGGCCAGAACAAGCATTCATGTCCAGGAGTACGGCACACGCCACCACCACGACATCCATCTGACACCATATTATTTCTTGGAGTCCGTGCTAGAGCAATCTCTTCAACCTCATCGTTTCTCTAACTTCAGCCATCACACGGCGGGCGAGGTGGGGGTTTGACGATAGTCGGTTTCCTTAACTACGGTCCCACTTGTAAGGCCAACTCCAACGCACGACCCCAAATGCACCTCTGTTTTGCATGAACTCCAACGATAATTTTGACTAGAAAAGCAAGACCAAAGAAAACAAGAACCACAAGAATACATTTTACTACTCCTGTAAGTTGGATTAGTGCCTTCTCGATGCATTCATTGTTGATCTGCGGAGGCTCGATCTTGCGTGCTTCTTTCTTCTTCGAGTGTAAAGAAGTAGACGTTGCTTCCTCGCATCTAGTCTCATGTCTAGCCTCTATTCTAGTAGGAGTATCAACAAGTGCACTAATCTCATCTCTAGCCTCTGTGCTAGCTAAAAGTGATAGAACATCTACTAAATTGCGCTCTATCAATATATGGATGTACTCTTCTTCCCAATACAAAAACTTGCATCCATTCTACTCCCTCCGTTTCACAATACATGCCTTCTATTTGTCAAAATATATATGTATCTAGACATGTCTTAGTATATAGGTACATCCATTTTTGGACAAATGGAAGTCAAGTATTTTGGAACGGAGGGAGTACACAATAAAAATTTTAAGTTAGCACAACTAGTCTAATCCGAGAGGAGAACCGAAGATTTGGTCGGGTTCTTCCTCCTTTTGCCGACACGTGGGACATCCAGCATCCAGGTCGTGTCATGAAAGAAAATAGAGTGGTAGTTGAAGCCACGAGATGTGCATCTTGGGTTAAACTATAAATAGAGTCTTGCTACTCTTGAGTAACTCCAAAAGCGGCCACCGAAGATCTTTATTGGATTTGTTTTTCATCACCAGCACGTCGAGGTGAAAGATGTGCAGGTTCAGTGGGTCCTCTTGTGTTTTCACTGACATGTGGGGCCTCATGTGAGCAAACAGACGACGGGCTCCACGCGTCCGCTGGCTGGCTGAGAAGAGAGATAGAGGAGGCTGAGCACGGACTGCAAGAAATTTGTTCTACGTACCTCAATATAGGCTCAATATAGTGGGGTGGCATGGGCCATAACTAGCATTCACGTCTAGCAGTACGGCACACGCCACCCACACGAGTCCCATCCGACACCAATTTTCTTGGAGTCTGTGCTACAACCATCTTCTCTCCCTCCTGTTTTCTCAACCATTGCGCGGTGGGCGGGGTGGGGGTTTGCCGATAGTCGGTTTGCTCAACTGCGGTCCCACTTGTAAGTGAAAATGCAACACCACACGCATTCCTGCTTGAGCGGCGTGCCGTACCAACCGTGTGGGGGTGCGACGCGAACACGACAGGCTTTTCCTTTTGAACTCATAACTTGTAAAATTTGGTTCTGCTCCATGGCGCGACCGATAGATAGAAAATAACGATTTTGCCTAGAGTAATGAGAAATTTGGTTCTGGCGCCGTTCATGCATGGAGTATGTACGAAAATTATGAAGTTGATGCGAAAGGTAAGATAATTACTGTAGTATCATATACTACTACATGGATTTGATGGAAAGATAGAAATACATACGGATCCATCAACGTTCAACGACATCCCCACGCCCTAGTGCGCTGGGTCACCAACCGACGTGTGAGGAGCAGCGGCGTTGGCGGCAAGCTTAACGTGCTTCTGAACAGTGCCGTCCAAGGTTGCCCTGCGGTCCAAGAAGGTCAGCGTCCTATCATCCTCCTCTTGCATGTAGTAGTCCTTGTGGACGATTTGCGCGTAGACGTGGGTGATTATGTCGATGGTGTCTTGTTGTGCCAGGCACTGCGCGGCGAGCGCGACCTCGAGGTGGACATTCTCCGGCGCGACGGCGGGCAGTCGCAGGGCCACCAGTGCGTCGAATAGGTTGTTACCATAGTGGCTGTTGAGGGTGGCGGGCATTGCAGAGCCTGGGCGCGTCGGCTGGAGGCTTACGTCAAAGTCGTCCGCAAGCTTCTTGACAACGGTGAACTTGTCGAGGAAACCGACGAGGACCTCGTCGAACAAGGAGATGAAGCTGTCGTCCAATCGGCCCCTCGCCCTAGCGGCCTCAAGCAATACTACCTAGAGACGTTCCTCGGTGCCGGGCCGCATGCCGGCGTCGTGGACCATCTGGCACAACCGGCTGATGCTCGCGCTCATCGCCTCCATGGGTCTAGCGTAGCTTCTAGTCAACTGATCTTGCGATTCGAGTGATCACTCAGCCCTAGGTTAGCGTGCGTAGGTGCGTAGGATTTCGTACTACTCCTCGGCCCTCTACTGCACCCGCCTTTGGCTGTATGATAGGTGGGACAGCCACCCCCTGGGGCCACGTGTCATTCACCCAAAGGCAGTTCCTCACAATGAATATCCATTGGTCAAATTATTACGTGTTGCTCCTCACAGTGAAGTGACAAGACCCTGTGCCGGAGATGACACCTAAGTATAGGCATCGTGTTCGGCATACGATAGTCAGCCTCACCGTCTGCAGTCACTATCATCATGGCTGTAGAGCTAGCCTGCTTACAACTAGCCCTGTTCGACATAATTTCCCATGCGTAGATGCCCGTGCATTGCATGGAACACCAAGATTGGGGGTGGACGGCTCCGGCAGCGGCCATCGCGCCAGATTTTTCCACGGCCTTCTACTCCTAGATGTGGTGGGGAGGAGATGAGACTGATTGTGAGAGACAAGGAGTTGTTTGTAAATAGGGAACAAGTGCAGGCATCTTTTTGCAAAAATGGAGAAGCTTGGTTTGTATGCATCAGATCTAGATCCGACGGCTATTGGTGAAAGATGGGAGGCACAACATCATCACCAACTCAGGACCTGTTTGATTCGCAGGATTTTGAAAACACGGGAATAGGACACGGCAATATTACAAGTTTCAAACTGATATTACAAATGTTAGGAGTAATGTTGCACCTACGAAGAGGGAATTACTAGGAAGTTTACGTAAGAACTTCCGTTACTTTAGGTGGATGCAGCATTATCATACAAACTAAAATCCACCGCCCTGACAAGTAACTAATGGGAAAATAAGTTTTTGAGTCTCTGGCCACTTGATGTTTCAAAAACAAATTCAGCTTCTGCGGAGAAATGAGCTCCACCGTGTACCCGCGCGGGTGTGGCTGGGCACGAAGCGTGAGTATGTGCACAGTGCACCTATTCTCTTCTTGTATACGTACACCACCTACGTGGGGTTGTGTGAGAGAGATACAAACCTAGAGATATATAGTGTGTGGGTTCTTGAGAGTTTTTTTTGTGGGGGGGGGGGGTCAATCAAAATATTTAACATATGCAATGTGTGTGAAATAGAGTCCTGGATATAACATATATATATATATAGAGGGGGCGATCCATGAGAAGAGAGTGGAGGTATCATCGTCTTGAGGTGTCCATAGAATCAAAGAGAGGGATGATGTGTGTGTGTGCGCGCATGATGAATAAAGAGTGCCATCGAATTTGTGTGTGCCCACGTCAAAGATACAGAGTGGCTGGCATACTGGAACGTGAGATGGGACATGTGCAGTTTGTCTCTGTGGCATGGATACCTACCTGCAGTGCTCGACTATCGGTGTGTGGTGGGGGAAGAGGGAGGCCCAATTAACTATAGAGGTACAATGGCTGGTATATGTGTGGAGGAGGAGAGAGGCCTACCTCATGTATTAAGGAGATCAATCTGCCTCATGTATTAAGGGAGATCGATCGGCATCCATGCATATGTGCAAGAGATGAATAAGGTTGGGAGAGAGACAGAGCTAGAGTGTTGGAGGGGGTGGTAGTGGAGTTGCTTCTAACAAATGGTGGGATAGGCTTGCTACACAAACGGAGGGCACGCCTGCAATATCAATAAGAGAGGAGATGGCCGCTTGTTGTCTGTGCACGTGCGTGTGAGAGACGGGTCAGGAGGCATGCACGAATGATGAGGGGGGACGATGTGGCTGTGGTAAGCAGACGTAACTACATAGGAAGATCAATCGCCCTTTGTAAGAGAAAGGAGTGACATAACTTGTGAGGTACGTCGATCGATGGGGGGGGGGTAGTTAAAGTCGATCTAGGTCTATGTTGGGAGATCGATCGGTATACATGCATGTGTGTGTTAGAAGCAAATGAGGCACAAGGAGAAGGATAGAGAGAGGGATGCATGTAGGAGGTGGTACGAGAGGCATACTATATCGAGGGGGAGGAGTGTGCGAGTACGACAACAATGAAAAGAGTGGTGGGAGTGAGGCATGGATGGTGACAAGAGAAGAGGGGAAGCTTGTGTTTGTGCTAGGCACACCGGGCTAGAGAGGCATATCGATCGATGTGTGCCGTAAAGAAGGAGCTGGGGGGCCTACACACACCGTGGGTGAACGACCTAAAGTGAAAAGACGAATTTGCGCGATGGAGCTAGAGAATGCTGAGGGAGGGTGAGAGGGATGCGGGCGTGTGCATGCACAAGAGAAAGTTAGCGCTAGCTACAAAGATAAGAGGGTTGTGTGGGTGTAAAAGATGAATAGAGATCATATATACTTCATTATAAAAAGCGAGTTCGGATATTTGAAGAATTTATCATAGTGTTTCAAACCGACGGATGTGTGAATATATATAACGGTGATACACATGGTGTGGTTATGAACATGGTATACTACATTTAATATATTTTATCTCTACTCTTATAAAAAACGGAGTTGTTGATGATGGTGTGCCTGCCATCCTGCATTATAGGCCGTCTGATTTATATCTGGCGGATAGCAAGGAAACTATGATGGTTGAAGTTGGCAACAATCATCATTGTAGATTCTTATTGAAATAGAGAAACGAATTCAAATTTAGTTCGAATTGCAGCGGTAGTATAGACATTTGGAATGCACTAAAATGTTGGTATGAGTAGGTTACATGCATTATACAACAAGCGAAAAAAATTAATCGGACATAACATGGATTCATACTCCCTCCTTCCATCTATATAGGGTGTAATGAGATTTTTAAGACCGCCTTTGACTATTGACAAGATTAATAGTACATGACATGCACAATGTGAAAATTATATCATTGAAAGAACCTTTCACAGACGAATTTAACGGTGTGCTTTGTGTAAGTTGCATGACATATATCATTGCTCTAATATTTGGTCAAAGTTAGCATTGAAAAACGCATTAGGCCCTATATAGATGGAAGGAGGGAGTAGCTTTGAATAGCATTTGTATAGTAAAACGGGGCAAGACTCTCTCTTTGTGTGGTGTGAATAGTTTTATTTTTTTTGTTTTCTTTTTGGTTGAGGGAAGTGCGAATTGATTTGGTACGTACAAGTACAATATTAATACACATTAGGCTTGTCCCTAAAATTCAACCCGCGTCTTGTTATATCCCGAAAATTCAGATATCGTGCTCCCAAAACTGGCGCCTTCACAACCCGCGCCTTGCTATCCCGAAATTACAACGCGCGCGAAAACTCCCTCCAGCTGCCAAATCCTGACACGCGAAATCCCCCTTCTAACCCTGAGCCGAAAGGGACGCTAGTTCAAATCGGTGGGGGGTACTTTTGTAACACACCCTACATTTTGGACAAGCGCGTTCCTAAGTCATGCTTCACCCCCTCCCATCGCCCCCTTTTCGCCATTCGAAATCCCAGGCCGCCATAACCTCTCCGCTCCAGCCGCGAAACCCCACCCTCCTCCGTCCGCCACGTCACCGCTGCCCAGCCGGAGCCTCTTCCCCGATGATGTCGTCCACCGCAACAGCTCGACGTCCCTCGTCCACCTCCCCGGATGAGGATCCTCGTCCATCTCGCCGTCCCGCCGGTTCAGCCGCCCCGTCCTCCACCTCCAAGGAGCTGCTCCGACGATCGCCTCATCTATCGCGGCTGCTCCATCCCCACAGCGCCGCCTTAAGCTGCTCCACCGGAACCGCAGCATCCTCACTGACTCCTCGGACGAAGCCGAGGCCTACTCGGCGGCACCAAAGAGGTTGTACACTCATCGCATCGCACCTTCTCCTTAACTCGACCTCCCGGCGCCAACGGTGCTCCATCCCGCACCCCCATGGAGCGGCTACCTTGAAGCCGGCGCCACGGGCGACATCTCCACGGCGGCTCTCCCCCAGTGCGAGGCCCCTTCGGCGGCGGCGGCCATACCAGCCAGATCTCCTGCTGCTGCTCCGGCTCTCGCTCGATCGCTCACTCGCCCAGCTACTGCTGCTGCTCTCCCCCTCGCTCGTGCTGCTGCTCTGCTCCGATTAAGCCACACTTCAGTCCACTGAATCGACTTTTGGGTCAGTCGATTTTCAGGGGTTGGGGGGCTCACCGGAGTTAAGGAAGAACCACCCGCAGCGGGGACGGGGGCTCGCCGGAGAGGTACCCCACTATCTATCTTAGGGTTCAGGGCGGCGGGTGGGGGCGGTGGGCCTAGAGGGCTGGCCGGGGCGGCGGTGGCGAGTTGTTTCGGGGCGGCGAGGCAGCGCTGGGGCAGGCGGTTCGGCCGGTGGTGGCTGGCGGCTCAGGGGGGTGCAGGTTGAAGATGAACTGCAGGCCCCCCCTAAACTACATGTCAAGTGCCTCTCTGCTACCATTGCGTTCAGTTTCAACAGTAGCATTCAGATTCCACAGTAAATTTCAGTTTCGACAGTTAAGTTCAGAGTCAACAGTTTTTACCTCATCTATTGTAGTCAGGTGGTTTTTGGTGATGTTAATTTTACATCCATTTTACATCATCTATTGGAGATACTATTAGAATCCCACTTGAGATTGACGATGTCTGTCTTGTGCTGCTTTAGCCTTGACGTCTTACGGCTCACCGGAGCTGCTCCAACGACAAAATGATCCATCACAACAAAGCAGTGCCCTGGACACCATCTACAGATTCCTCAGATCTTCCTCCACACCTCCGACAGCCACCTCTGCCTCAACTGCTTCAGCGACCAACCCAATGATGTTGAGGTCGACACGGCTACGGCAAAGAGGTTGTACACTTGTTGCATCACTTATTACTATACATTCACGTCGATCCATTAGGGCTATTTTGGTTCAACGGAAAAACATCGATCCACTGGTTGTTACCATCACTCTAAATTTCTGCATGCTCTCCTTACATAATCTCACCATATTTTTTCGTATGCATGTCAGATATTGTACACAGTCATGCTGAACATGTAGAGAAAAAGAGAAGAGTTTTGCGCGGCAATACAATGTCATGCAGACATCGCTCCATGGTGGGTTCAATGGCAAACCCTCCCCACCCCTCTCCAGATTGTAATCCAGAGGAAGATATCTGTTCTGAGGCGGATTCGGACGCCGCTGACCACTCCTATTTACCCCCCAAGGTGTTTGCTCTACCTTGGCATGATGATGTTAGTCATATCATGCATATGTTGCCTTGCAGTGCCTACTTTTGACATCATATATGTCATCTGCTTAGTTTAGACATGTTCTGTAATGCCACCTGTTTAGTTTCTATATCATATATGGGAATTATGCAGTCTCATGTCTTTTAGCCAGTCATAATATATGTGAAATGTGCAATGCCATCCTGTTTAACCAGGCATCATATATTTGAATGATATCTTGCCCATCCTTTTCTTCATTACATTTCCATTTGTCGACAATGTTTGTACATTAAACTACTCTTCCTGTGAATCAGCCATTTGGGTGGGAGATGGAAAAATCTGGAGTGAAAACAAGGCCTTCGGAGCAGACAGTGCTACCTGTCGAAGCAGATCTCTTGTTGGGTCCCGATAGCTCCTCAGAGATGGATTCAAAGACAGATGGCCAGTCCTATTCCCCCACTGAGGTGTATGCTCTAACTTGGCACGGTTATACTGCTCATATCATGCATACGTTGTCTTGCATTGCATAGTTTAGACATCATATACACAATATTCAACACCATGTTCTTAGTTCAGGCATCATATCGAATGCCCTCTGTTTAGCATATAAATCACATATGTGAATTAAATGATGTGATCCTGATTACTTAGATAACATGTAGGTGAATTATGTCATGCGATCCTATTTAGTTATTCATCATATCTTTGAATTATGTTATGCTATGCTATCTAGTTTAGATAGACATCATATATATGAAAATGTCATGCTATCCGTTTTAGTTAAACAATATACATGTCAACTATTTCATGCCCTCTTTTTTCCGCACTATCTATTGCATCTGTCTCTCATACAATGTCTGCACATTCAACTATGTTTCCTGTTTATCGGCCATTTGAATTGGAGCGGGTGATGCCAGTATCTAGCGGACTAAAAACACGGTCTTCAAATAAAACAGTGCTACCTCTTGGTGGAGATAGCACCCCGGTTGTACATGCGCAAGAACCAGCCCTACCACACATAACCCAAACTCTCGCAGATTGTACCCCTACTACAATGGACAGAGAACCAGCTTCACCCAATCTAACCCCAACCCCAGCCGATAGTAACCCAGTTCCTGTTGACACAGCACCATCTCCACCACAGAGCTCCCAAACAAGAGCAGTTAGTAAGGCAGATCCAGTGCCCAAAGGGCCAGTACTATCACGGCGAACCCCAACTCCACCAGTTAGTACGCCTATTCCTGTGGAGGAAGGACAACCAGCTAGTCGTAGTTTAGCATCTATCGCATTTGATGTTGTTAAATTGTATGTGCGTATCTTCCCATCTTGGAAATATTATACTGAAGAGGAAGGAAAATGATAGTTGCAGGTGTTTGTCCAGGAGTTATGTGTAAGTAATGTTATTCATGGCAATTACTTTGCTTCGTCCCATACATCCTACCTCCATGATGGTTACTAATGAACTGGTTCACCGAAATGAGTTTCATATACTAGTACATGCTAAACTTGTTATGTGTCTGCTTGTTTCTTCTTTTAGAATGCTGACAGAATATTGGGGAAGAGTGCCTTATTAAGCAACGGTAAAGGAAGTAATGCAGATAAGGTTCAGGATAGTGACACACTGTCTTGGTTTAGTGTTGGAGTTACTGGCCACTACCGCTTGCACAAGCTATTCAAACTCACTGTCTGAATCAGTTCGGTTTCTTGAGTCTCAACTACAAACTGAAAGACAACGTTTAGCTATGCTGTGACAAGAAGCGGAAGGACTGCGGAAGTCCCTAGAGCATTCAGATGCATACTTTCTAGTGCAATAGCAAGCATTGGAGGATTTTAGCGCCAAACAGGACAAAGCTAATCAACTTGCTAAGCTTACTGCCAGCATGGTGGATACCCAGGATAACGTTTCTTGAGCTCTTCTGAAGTTGTTTCAGTTATGCTCTTGTTTTGCTGCCGCGTTTATTTGCACTGGTGGCCAATTTTGACGGCCAGCGTATATGATATGCTGCTTTGTTCCCTATATTTGCACTGGTGGCGAACTTTGATGCCCAGTGGATGTAATATGTGTAATAGCCGTGATAGCCTATCGTTAGTTGCTTGCTTATTTATTTCCTTGTTGTCTTGTTTATTTGTTTGCTTGTAGTCATTGCAGTTCTTTTTCCGCGGTTAACTAGTGGCTGCAATAACCTATTTTTTAAAACTAGGCCACAATAACTATGGGCTAATATTTACTGTAGTGACACTGGGCCTCCTACGGGCCGTAGAAACAGTGGGCCTTCTACGGGCCGTAGAAACAGTTAGGCCTTCTACGGGTCGTATCATCAATGGGCCTTATACGGGCCGTATGATCGATTGGCCAAACATGGGCCAATAACAGGCCGCATTATGGCCGTAAACGGGCTAGAGTTGGAATCGTCCGTTCATGGGCCGACCGTAACGGGCAATCGTTAATAGGCCGTATTTGATGACGCTATGGAAACGGCCCAACATATTAACGGACCACAAATGGGCCGACTGTAACCACGGGCTGAATTTGGCCCACAAGAAGAAAATGACAGTCACGGGCCATAAGTAAACGAATGCTGGAAATGAGCCCAACAATAAATGGGCTCTGAGAAGGCCGAAAGATAACATGGGCTGGAAACGGCCCAACGGAATAACGGGCCGTTAATGGGTATAAAGTGATACACTGTTCATTACGGGCCAGTTTCACCACGGGCCGTTAATAGGCCAAGAGTTACATAGGGCCTCATATGGGCCAAAAGACGTCATGGGCCATACATGGGCCAGAAGTGAAAACGGGCTGGAATCATATTGGATGGCCCAGATGACACTACTGGGCCTAATTCGGATAGGGCGTAACGGGCCTTGGGTTAGCGGGCTGTAAATGGGCTATATGTGAACAGGCCGTTAACAGGCTTTCCATGGGCCGGCCCGCCACCTTTTGACCAAGTCAAATGGGCCGGCCTTTTCACAGGAATGGGCCTTTGTTGGGCCGTGCCACGTGTCGACGTATCATAGGCGCCTATCTGACCCACTGACGAGCTGACACGTGTTTCGTCCGGCCAATAAGATTTTACACGTGGAAATTTCCCATTGGTCGGGGCTGTTAATGGGTTATCGGATCCAAAACCCGACCCAATAGCTTAACGGTGTTCCGTTACGGTGGATGCCACGTGTCGGTCACCCTTGATGAAAGCACTTCTGTGACGCGCAATTTATCGTCATGGAAGTGGACACTTCCGTGATGATAATTTTGGTAATGTCATGGAACACTTCTATGACAGCACATGTATGACTATCTTGATTCTGTCATAAATTTGTCATGGATGTACATGCATGACAAAAAAAGCGACCTACTGTGACAAACACGTATCATCACAGAAGTGTATTTTTTTGTAGTGTAATACAGGCAAGAACCCTTTCTTTGCCTGATCCATTTTGAACTTCTTCAAAACTTTGTCAAGGTATGTGCTTTGTGAAATTCCAATTAAGCGTCTTGATCTATCTCTATAGATCTTGATGCCCAATATGTAAGCAGCTTCACCGAGGTCTTTCATTGAAAAACTCTTATTCAAGTATCCCTTTATGCTATTCAGAAATTCTATATCATTTCCAATCAACAATATGACATCCACATATAATATTAGAAATGCTACAGAGCTCCCACTCACTTTCTTGTAAATACAGGCTTCTCCAAAAGTCTGTATAAAACCATATGCTTTGATCACACTATCAAAACGTTTATTCCAACTCCGAGAGGCTTGCACCAGTCCATAAATGGATCGCTGGAGCTTGCACGCTTTGTTAGCACCTTTTGGATCGATAAAACCTTCAGGTTGCATCATATACCACTATTCGTCCAGAAATTCATTCAGGAATGCAGTCTTTACATCCATTTGCCAGATTTCATAATCATAAAATGCGGCAATAGCTAACATGATTCGGACGGACTTAAGCATCGCTACGGGTGCGAAGGTCTCATCGTAGTCAACTCCTTGAACTTGTCGAAAACCTTTTGCAACAAGTCGAGCTTTGTAGACAGTAACATTACCATCAGCGTCGGTCTTCTTCTTGAAGATCCATTTATTCTCGATGGCTTGCCGATCATCAGGCAAGTCAACCAAAGTCCACACTTTGTTCTCATACATGGATCCCATCTCATATTTCATGGCCTCAAGCCATTTTCCGGAATCTGGGCTCATCATCGCTTCCTCATAGTTCGTAGGTTCATCATGGTCTAGTAACATGACCTCCAGAACAGGATTACCGTACCACTCTGGTGCGGATCTTACTCTGGTTGACCTACGAGGTTCATTAGTAACTTGATCTGAAGTTTCATGATCATCATCATTAGCTTCCTCACTAATTGGTGTAGGTGTCACAGGAACTGGTTTCTGTGACGAACTACTTTCCAATAAGGGAGCAGGTACAGTTACCTCATCAAGTTCTACTTTCCTCCCACTCACTTCTTTCGAGAGAAACTCCTTCTCTAGAAAGGATCCATTCTTAGCAACGAATTTCTTGCCTTCGGATCTGTGATAGAAGGTGTACCCAACAATTTCCTTTGGGTATCCTATGAAGACAGATTTCTCCGATTTGGGTTCGAGCTTATCAGGTTGAAGCTTTTTCACATAAGCATCGCAGCCCCAAACTTTAAGAAACGACAACTTTGGTTTCTTGCCAAACCATAGTTCATAAGGCGTCGTCTCAACGGATTTTTATGGTGCCCTGTTCAACGTGAATGCAGCCGTCTCTAAAGCATAACCCCAAAACGATAGCGGCAAATCAGTAAGAGACATCATAGATCGCACCATATCTAGTAAAGTACGATTACGACGTTCGGACACACCATTACGCTGTGGTGTTCTAGGTGGCGTAAGTTGCGAAACTATTCCGCATTGTTACAAATGTAAACCAAACTCGTAACTCAAATATTCTCCTCCATGATCAGATCGTAGAAACTTTATTTTCTTGTTACGATGATTTTCCACTTCACTCTGAAATTCTTTGAACTTTTCAAATGTTTCAGACTTATGTTTCATTCAGTAGATATACCCATATCTGCTCAAATCATCTGTGAAGGTGAGAAAATAACGATACCCGCCGCGAGCCTCAATATTCATTGGACCACATACATCAGTATGTATGATCTCCAAAAAATCTGTTGCTCGCTCCATTGTTCCGGAGAACGGTGTCTTAGTCATCTTGCCCATAAGGCATGGTTCGCAAGTACCAAGTGATTCATAATCAAGTGATTCCAAAAGTCCAATAGTATGGAGTTTCTTCATGCGCTTTACACCAATATGACCTAAATGGCAATGCCACAAATAAGTTGCACTATCATTATCAACTCTGCATCTTTTAGCTTCAACATTATGAATATGTGTATCACTACTATCGAGATTCAACAAAAATAGACCACTCTTTAAGGGTGCGTGACCATAAAAGATATTACTCATATAAATAGAACAACCATTATTCTCAGATTGAAATGAATAACCGTCTCGCATCAAACAAGATCCAGATATAATGTTCATGCTTAACGCTGGCACCGAATAACAATTATTTAGGTCTAAAACTAATCCCGAAGGTAGATGTAGAGGTAGCGTGCCGACGGCGATCACATCGACTTTGGAACCATTTCCCACGCGCATCGTCACCTCATCCTTAGCCAGTCTTCGCTTAATCCGTAGTCCCTGTTTCGAGTTGCAAATATTAGCAATAGAACCAGTATCAAATACCCAGGTGCTACTGCGAGCTCTGGTAAGGTACACATCAATAACATGTATATCACATATACCTTTGTTCACCTTGCCATCCTTCTTATCCGCCAAATACTTGGGGCAGTTCCGCTTCCACTGACCAGTCTGTTTGCAGTAGAAGCACTCAGTCTCAGGCTTAGGTCCAGACTTGGGTTTCTTCTCCTGAGCAGCAACTTGTTTGTTGTTCTTCTTGAAGTTACCCTTCTTCTTTCCTTTACCCTTTTTCTTGAAACTGGTGGTCTTGTTGACCATCAACACTTGATGCTCCTTCTTGATTTCTACCTCCGCTGCCTTTAGCATTGCGAAGAGCTCGGGAATTGTTTTATTCATCCCTTGCATATTATAGTTCATCACGAAGATCTTGTAGCTTGGTGGTAGTGATTGAAGAACTCTGTCAATGACACTATCAACAGGAAGATTAACTCCCAGTTGAGTCAAGTGATTATGATACCCAGACATTTTGAGTATATGTTCACTGACAGAACTATTCTCCTCCATCTTGTAGCTATAGAACTTATTGGAGACTTCATATCTCTCAATCCGGGCATTTTCTTGAAATATTAACTTCAACTCCTAGAACATCTCATATGCTCCATGACGTTCAAAACGTCGTTGAAGTCCCGGTTCTAAGACGTAAAGCATGGCACACTGAACTATCGAGTAGTCATCAGCTTTACTCTGCCAGACATTCTTAACGTCATCAGCAGCATCTGTAGCAGGCCTGGCACCCAGCGGTGCTTCTAGGATGTAATTCTTCTGTGCAGCAATGAGGATAATCCTCAAGTTACGGACCCAGTCCATGTAATTGCTACCATCATCTTTCAACTTTGCTTTCTCAAGGAACGCATTAAAATTCAACGGAACAACAGCACGGGCCATCTATCTACAATCAACATAGAGAAGCAAAATACTATCAGGTACTAAGTTCATGATAAATTTAAGTTCAATTGATCATATTACTTAAGAACTCCCACTTAGATAGACATCCCTCTAATCATCTAAGTGATCACGTGATCCAAATCAACTAAACCATGTCCAATCATCACGTGAGATGGAGTAGTTTTCAATGGTGAACATCACTATGTTGATCATATCTACTATATGATTCACGCTCGACCTTTCAGTCTCAGTGTTCCGAGGCCATATCTGCATATGCTAGGCTCGTCAAGTTTAACCCGAGTATTCTGTGTGTGCAAAACTGGCTTGCGCCTGTTGTAGATGAACGTAGAGCTTATCACACCCGATCATCACGTGGTGTCTCGGCACGACGAACTTTGGCAATGGTGCATACTCAGGGAGAACACTTTTATCTTGAAATTTAGTGAGAGATCATCTTATAATGCTATCGTCAATCAAAGCAAAATAAGATGCATAAAAGATAAACATCACATGCAATCAATATAAGTGATACGATATGACCATCATCATCTTATGCTTGTGATCTCCATCTCTGAAGCACCGTCATGATCACCATTGTCACCGGCGTGACACCTTGATCTCCATCGTAGCATCGTTGTCGTCTCGCCAACTATTGCTTCTACGACTATCGCTACCGCTTAGTGATAAAGTAAAGCAATTACAGGGTGATTGCATTGCATACAATAAAGCGACAACCATATGGCTCCTGCCAGTTGCCGATAACTCGGTTACAAAACATGATCATCTCATACAATATAGCATCATGCTTTGACCATATCACATCACAACATGCCCTGCAAAAACAAGTTAGACGTCCTCTACTTTGTTGTTGCAAGTTTTACGTGGCTGCTACGGGCTTAGCAAGAACCGTTCCTACCTACGCATCAAAACCACAATGATAGTTTGTCAAGTTAGTGTTGTTTTAACCTTCTCAAGGACCGGGCATAGCCACACTCGGTTCTACTAAAGTTGGGGAAACGGACACCCACCAGGCACCTATGTGCAAAGCACGTCGGTAGAACCAGTCTCACGTAAGCGTACGCGTAATGTCGGTCCGGGCCGCTTCATCCAACAATACCGCCGAACCAAAGTGTGACATGCTGGTAAGCAGTATGACTTGTATCGCCCACAACTCACTTGTGTTCTACTCGTGCATATAACATCTACGCATAAAACTAGGCTCTGATGCCACTGTTGGGGAACGTAGTAATTTCAAAAAAAATCCTACGCACACTCAGGATCATGGTGATGCATAGCAACGAGAGGGGAGAGTGTGTCCACGTACCCTCATAGACCGAAAGCGGAAGCGTTAGCACAATGCGGTTGATGTAGTCGTACGTCTTCACGGTCCGACCGATCCAAGTACCGAACGTACGGCACCTCCGAGTTCAGCACACGTTCAGCTCGATGACGTCCCACGAACTCCGATCCAGCAGAGCTTCACGGGAGAGTTTCGTCAGCACGACGGCGTGATGACGGTGATGATGTTGCTACCGACACCGCGCTTCGCCTAAGCACCGCTACGATATAATCAAGGTGGAATATGGTGGAGGGGGGCACCGCACACGGCTGG